>NC_057794.1:414032254-414066216 GCF_018294505.1 Triticum aestivum | reverse complement strand
GCGTTGGCGTAGGGTGGTGGTTGGTTTGGTGGCGGGATCCGGAGCGCCCGAGGTGCGGGTTGGGATCGGGGGAAACCCCTGTCGGCGTGGCCGACCCCGGCGCGGTGGCGCCTGTGGGTGCCGCCTGACCTTCCGGGAGGGCGTCGGGGGCTACTCTTCCTATCGCCTCGTCGTGTACCGGGGGAAACCCTTGGCAGCAGCGTCGTCATCGTCGCGATCCTTCTTGGAGGTGTTGATTGGTGCCGGCGCTTCGGAGTCTTGGAGCCTAGTGGATAAGACCGGTGGGCCTAGCGATCGCGAGGCTTCTTCGTTTTTGTTGATCCGCCGTTGTCGGCATTTGTTTCTTTTGCTCTTTCTCTGTTGTTTCTTTTGGGCGTGACTGTGCTGCTTCCGCCCCAGCACCTATCCCTGTATGACCCGGTTGGTTGCTTTGTATACAAAGCGGGGGGAAACCCTTTTTCGGTAAAAACCTGCTCTATCTTCGGACGGACTGGCAGCGGCGAAGCTTGTTCCCTTCTTGAAGGCATCGTCGCGGCTCTCATTGCACATCGTGTTGCTCCAGTGGAAACTCTAATCCTCGGATCGGGCGGTGGCGGCACTCCGGTGTTGTGCCCTTCCTGAAGGCGCCGCCTTGGAGCCCACGGTTCGTCATATGCGGCTTCACTTCTTCGCGGTGGCATGTTCACGGCTGTAGCCCCCGGCTGCTCTTGTAGTGCTAGGGATGCTGTTGCTGCGGTCAGTGCCTATGTATCCTGCCTTGGGTGTGTGTGTGTGTGCGTGTGTTGTGGGGGCATGCGTTTGTACCGGGTGCTGTTGATCGTTGCTTTTTATATAAAGCGGGGCGAAAGCCTTTTTCGGTAAAGGAGATATGGTGATTAACTGCCATTAATAAGGTTCAGATCAATTGGATTCCACAAACTTGTACCTTTATATTAGTATAGATATGGGTAATCGCTCCTTTTTAAAACAATGAGTAAATTAATCAGTATTCTTCACTTAAACAAGTTAATCTGTACTCATGTTACAGTAATTGTTTTTATGTTTACTCATATGGTGCAAGCATAAAGGAGGGAGTAAGAAAATCCAGGTTTCTCATAATTCCCAAGTGGCGACGTTTACCTAACTTGATCTTACTTGACTGGTATAACTTAGGATTTGATCATCAGCACTCAGCTATAAGTTTTGCAGTTTGTCATGTTCTTCTTTGGGCAACTATTAAAAACTGGCAGTCCCAGAAGGACACAACCATGATGTGGCAAGGACTGAGTAACGCTGGTGCATGAGTTCAAGGTCGATTTTTCAACATCCTAAGTGGATACAATTATCAGTTGTCTGGAGTTCTGAGACCAAATAATGCAAAGCACTGACATGACAAACTACTTTTTTGTGGCTGCATCTGTAGATAACCCAAAAATCAAGCACATTTCAGAACTTTTTATGATGTTTCCTGTCAGCATGCCTGACGATAGTACTCTGATTGAATGGATAGGCTGGATTAGACATTCCATTGACTAGTTGAAACAAGGTCAAATCACCAATAGTAGTTCTGGCCCCGGGCCACTTTTTCGGTATTCAATCAACTTCTGGTTTCTTGTGCAAACTGTTTTTTTGCCCAACTGATGTCATGTTCTGAAATTACTAGTATTTTCTTAACGATTTACTTAGAGTATATCAGACATATATGAAATGTTACTTCTCTTCCTGTGTTTAGTTTCTGTCTGCAAGGTGTGGAATCTTTGTGAACTTAGCACTCAGTTGAGATTTAAGGCATACCTAAGATTACATACTTGATGCACCTCTGCTGGTTAGCGCATATAGCTTGCTGAAGGTAAGACGCCATACAGAGAATATAATAATTGCATAAAGAGCAATGTGCTAATATATTTATTTATCTTTGACTGGAAAACCTTATCAAATGAAATGCCATGGATTCACTTTTGCACTGGGTGTTGACATACATACTGCTTTGTGCTTCGATACTGTTCATGGTAAAACCAAGCATAAAATTTGAAGTGTCTTTGGTAAGATGTTCTTTTTTGCGGGGAGGTAAGGTGATTTGACATACTAGTTTCCCTATTGATCATGCTCAGTTCCATAGGTGTGCTATAGATGGCAACTGTGATATGCTAATGCACATCGAAGTGTCTTTAGGTGGATCATTTTATATGATTTGGATGATCACTGAGCCATGCCACCTAGAGTAAGTCTGAACCATGCATGAGATTTTTATTATTATACTAACACATGTAATTAATCCAGACAAGTAGTAGATTTTACAAAAACTGGATTGGTAGCAAATTTGCTAAGACCAGTGATGCCCTTTGATTCCCAAATATCGTTATCATTTTTTTGTTTTCCAGGTTACGTTTAATCATTTATATCTTAAACTCTTCATGTGTTGCACTTGCTATGCAGTGACATCCAATAATAGAGGTAGAGATATTCTTTCTACTTTGCTCATGTACTTATTGTGCTGTCTCCCATCACTTACTTTTCACAGTAAAAAGTACCCTTTTCCCTCCAAAGATTAAAGAATGCTTAGAATTTGAATCTTCTTCACCAACCTGTACTGTACAGGTGTAATTTCTTCTGTCTTCTGCCGTTTCTCGTCCTTGATCAGATGTGTCTCTAAACAGGGGATTGCTCCCTGTATCCATTAGGGTTTGCATATGCTTATACTGATACACTTTTATGTTATGTGGCTGTTATTGACGTATATGCTGATGTGAATGATTTACGTTTGGCTTAATTATAGCCTATCCATCCCTTTTCCACTTAATTGGACGTTTAGAATTATTAGCTCCAGCCCCTTTGTTAAGACTGATGTGTATAACTTGACACAATTATATAGTGAACTCTTACACTACTTGATCGTGACTCGATCCCTCAAGCTTTTAACGGACAATCATAAACTAAACAGTATCATATTCATGGTGGAAAGTGATTACAATAATAATGATTTAATAATACCTCAATCTACTCTAGTTAGATGCAACTTTTACTTCATATGCATCTTACTAATATTGGCATTATTTCGCTCATGTCAGTATATATCACAGGCCATTCACCTTCTGTACTTTTGATTCTTTAGTTTCTGGTTGCTGAGGAGTTTCAGCAAGATTCAGATTATATAAACATATTCTTTCTTTAAAGATTTTTTGTGGCTTCCTGCACCAATAAATAATATTTTTTCCTGGGTGGAACTCAGTTCAGTTTCTGCATCTATACAGGTCTCTTTCACATGTCAGACACCTTTATTTGTTAATCACCGGTCTACCCGAGACCAGCCTTTTCTACCCGTCATCAATTAACACAGTATTCAGCATGAGTTCCACTGGTTAGTGGTTCAGTTCATCGTTGCATGGCTTTATCTTTGTGCTGGAACAACATCTGTTTCATGGACCGATATAATCCTCAAATGATTGCTTCAAAAGAGGATCAGACACAACTCAAAGGTATGTCATTGCTGATCTTCATTGATCTCACTGCTAAAAGTATTTTGAGCATCACCACTACTTAATAGTCACCACTCTGTACACTGTGTTCTTCACGCTACAGTTCGTTATCTTTTAAAGTGACTATAGTTCCATACTAACATAGACATATTGCTAACCACGTGACATATGTGGTAAGCAATTCAAACTATTCCAAAAAAAGACATATTGCTCCACATTATTTACAGTAGAAACTCTCATGAGGACAAGGGTAGTGACACTGGTGTCTTTTGAAATATTCTCTGTCCTGGAGCTAGGATTGCCAGGGGGTCATAGGTGTTTTTCCTCTGTTGAAATGCGTCCCACCTAGCCCCATAGTGGGCTTTCCACTCGGGTTCTGTGCTGTAGTTTGGAAGATATTGCTTCACCCCAATACTTGCTTTGTTAGAGAACTCTATTATCTGGTTGTTCAGGTTCAGTGTACGCTTGATGCTGTGGGGGCCTATCGCCGAGGGTAGGAATCCCACCAGGTAGAAAACTTCCTCATCTGGTAAGACCACTGATGTTCGGTTGTCCCATCTGCATGAAACAAGATGAATCATTCACTTGAAAATACCATGACATGATGTATAAGAGTTTCTGAATGGGTTTTTTGATTTCAGTACATAAAGCAATTTACCTGGACTTGTTCACTGGGTAGAGCAATATGGGACCATTGTTGTTATCTTCGAGGATTTTCCCAAAGACCTGCTTTGCAAATGTATGGACAGTGCTTCTTGGGATGATGAGATTAAGCCATGGGTGTGGGACTTCCCACAAGCCCTTAGCTCTCAGCTTTATCTCAGAGGAGTGCACCCTATCCAAGAACTCCATGTAAGTGACGTCTGTGTGGAATAAGGACGGTGGTGTGTATCTGAGTTGAGATAGTAGTGCATGGATCTCCTGTAAACATATATACATATGGAATTCAACCACTCAGGCCATCTGACAACACTTTATACACAAACATCTTTAGTAACACAAGAACAAATCATTGGCTCACCTGTTCCATGATGTCAGCTTCTTCAGGGTTGAAGTTCTTTGTCATCTCAAGGCAGAAGAGCACTTTTCTGTCTGTTTCGAACTGGCTAGCCCGTTCTGGGTCCTGTGGATTGAATGATGACCTCCAGTTGTTTAGGATGCCTGTTCTGTTTATGCTTACGAAACCTTCAATGTAGTCGAAGGTCTTCTCTGCTGAAATAAGCATCTCCTGATCCTCGGTGAAGCTCATGAAATCTAAGTAGAGAACTCTTATCCACCTTACCTGTTGTACATCCAATGAACTCATGAGCATATGCTTACTAAAATGTACTAGCATGGAGTTGTCACAGATGTGTTCTTTCAATTTACCATTTGTGGAGCAGGCTCAAGAGCGATCCTGGCCCGAGTAATGATGCCAAATTGACCTAGACCACCAAGAGCAGCATGGAAGAGATCAGAGTTCTGTTCTGGTGAGCAAGTGATAATATCACCTCTTCCTGCATTTGAAAATCATGGTAGAAAGTTAGCCACATTATTTACTCTCCTAGTTGTTCAAATCAACCAAATATATAGGTCAGTTCATACCAGTTACAATCTCCAGTTCGTTCACATTGCTGATCTGTGGACCATGCCGGAATGTCTGCCCGCTGACACCCGCATTTGACAACGTGCCCCCGACCGTAAGGTGGAGGTAGTCTGTCCATGACTTCGGCGCCAAACCATACTTCAACGTCTTATTCAAGACATTTATCCAGAGTTCTCCACCTGAGGCATCCACATACGGTGATGCACCAGGATGCACCTGCATTTTGACACTCTGAAGGGATTCCATTCTGATGACAATCCCTCCAGCAGCCTGGGACTGCCCATATAGCGAGTGCCCATGCCCACGAGCTGCCACTGTGAGCGTGGAGTGCTCACCCATCAAGAACACATGCCTCACGGTTCTGGCAATGTCAGCCACTGAACCTGGGTGAAGCACAGCGACTGGCGGGAAGCTGGAGAGGTTACCGAAGTCCCTTGCAGCTGCAGGCAAGTCGTGGAAGCTGAAATGGCCGTCAAGGGGGAGCGTCCCCAGGGATGCAAGCACATCATATTTAGGCACGTGCTCGGTTGTGACTCTGCTAAGCCCTAGCAACAGGAACAGCTTCAGGTACTGCAGGAGTAATTGCTTCATGGCTCTTCTGTAGGAAAATAAACAAGTTCAGTGGTGATGTTTTCAGGAGAAAGATGAAAGATGTGTAGCAGGGTAGTGGTTCACTGCAAGAGCAGAGGGATGGTGTGGAGATGGAGGGAGGGCAGGGGATTTAAAGGAGAACTTGAAGGGTATGTGTCTGGGCTGGTGCAGGTAGTGGTGTGGTCAAACAAGTCCAGGGCACTGTTTGGTACTAGAACCTGTGTGACTGTGTGAGGACAGGCTGCTAGGAAAATTTGGATCAAAGATTATGCTGCAGTGGTGGAATGGTTCCATTCTAGAGTCTGGTATTCGTTCTTTCTGGCTTATGTTTTAAGCATCCCGTGACATCTGTCAGGAAGTGTATGGAGGAAGGGCAAAAAGATGCATTCACTCAGTATGCTCTGTCTATCACTAAACATATCACTGACTGCACCTTGCCAGGGAGAAGGAAAACAATGACATGGCAAAGATGAAACAGAAGCAGTTAATGGACACAGATATTTAACTTGTGTACCTGATGTGGATCTCAGCAGGATTGAACTTCTGATCAAGTCATCAGATGGTACTAGCAAATTGATTCAAGTGGCAAACCTGATTGCTATCGAGCAGGCCGACTTGATCCCTCAAATTCAATTGATGTTCGGCAGGACAAGCCAAGATGTTATCTCTGTGCTTTCGGATTTGTGAGTGACAAGCATCTTGTTGAGCATATCTGATAATGCTTATTCCCAGATGTTTCTTCAGATGCTGGGGGACTGTTTTCTGACTTCATGCTCATCTATTTTCGCAGACATGTATATCGGTAAGAATCCTTCTGTCTGGCCATTTCTAGACATGCTGATAGAAATGTCCTTTTCAGCATTTTGAGTTCTGGAATTTGATATTTTGTGGTTGCAAAATCGTATGGACATGGATCACCTAGGCATTTTTCCATTTTTTTAGTGGCCAGGAGCTTTAGCTTGATATTGTAGAATCCCTTTGCCCACATGGTATTGCTCGCTACCTGAGCTAGTAATGCAATAGTCTTGCATGTTTCCCATCGGATTATCTGAAGGTTTTTCAGAATAAAAATCTCTGTTCTTACGGTACCTTCTCTAAAATGTCAGAATTCCTCAGGCCCTTGCCACTTCCTGTATCTGATGATATCTGTCTGAAGGCAACATGAAATAATGTATGTAACAAACTGAATGTTCTGTCTTTTCTGTACTTTACATGCATGGCGATTAGAGAACATCTTTTGTATCATACGCGACAATCCTGTGGATAACCGGGAACTCCATGAAAAGGGGAATCAATAACTGACTACACCATGTAAATCAAAGTGGAGGTGAGGGGGCCGGGCAAATAAGCATTTACTTTTACTAGACAAAAAAGATATTGTCAGCTGGATGATTTGATTCACGTCTCACTGATCACATGTTCTAGAAGATATCAACAGTGATTAGAGATTCCAAATAGACCCAACCATAGATACATCACTCATATTAACATACCTTCAAATAGAACCAACCATAACTATATCATTTATTCTACCCAGTCTTCAGTAGGCGTTGTGTGTGTGATGGTGTGAGTGTGTGCGTCTACATTGTAATCAGTGTTTCTCAAAAGGAAACAAGGTAGCTCTTTCTTCAATACAGAGAAAAGGTAGTCACCAAGCAACGCATTCTGGTACTAAGCCCCCTTCCCTGAGGAAATGTATGGCAGTATAAGGAGAGCCGGTCCAGTAAGTTCTCCTTGAATACCAGAAGTAATACATTTTTTTTCAATGCATCCATGTGTATTTTTGACGTGGTACCATCAGTGTATATATCGGTATATCAATACATATATGGAAGGTTACATCCAGTAGACTAAGGTGTTGAATTGTGAAGCCCGTAATATTTCTTACCACTCGAGATTTGGGAGATCATGTGGTATTACAATCTGGAGTTATGCAATAAGCTGAAAGAACAATGGTCAATTGTCACGTGGTAGGTACTAGGGACAACGCTATAGATTCTTTCTGAATATATACTCTACATAATTAGTGGCAGAAGTGGTATCCTAATCTTATCTTTGGCTGCAGGGATGTGGCTGGTGCCACCATTGATAATACCTAATATCACTATCCAAGAATGACTTATCAACACCTGAGCCCTGTTCATCTGAAAAGAAGTATTAGAGTTTGCTTTACGATATATGGGGTCTTGAGGTGTCAACTATCCCTCCAGGGAGGGTATATCTTTTCCAAGAAAGTGAAAGGTAAAATTCTAATGGTAGAAGAATATCTATAACGAAAGTGTCCTTCTAAATGGTTTCTTTAAAAGTATATCAACACCGGAGCTCTCTGTACATCTGCAAAGTAGTACTTATTAGAGTTGCTTTACGATATATAGGGTCTTGAGGTGTCAACTAGATGCCTGTAAGATGGTAGCCGAATTTGTGTGTAGTAACCCAAGAAACACCTCACAACCCTTAGCCTATTAGTCATACGTATCACACAGAAACCATTTGCGTTTTCTCAAACATTGTTGTTTCTGGTAAGAGGCTTTGTGGAGAGATTGTTTTTTCTCTGAAATTTTACTAGTAGATGCAAAAATAGAAACGTGCCCATCTCCATGAAAAGGCTACCACTACCCCCACATGGTAGGCTGAGTCCAGAATGGAGATTAGATTCCCTGATCCATGACATGCAATTCACAAAGGTGACATTGATCTGCATCTGCATGCCTCTTTTGTGACGAATGCTTTCAGTTGTTCCTTTGCTGTTTCCATCCACGCTGTCGATTACCAGTAGGCTCGGCGCCTGATCACAGTAGGAGTCCCCCACACATAGCCAAATCAGTGGATGGGGCCACCCACTGCCGAAATCAGTGGATGGTAATTGGGCAGGTTGTTGGCTCTGCTTTTGGTATGGAATGCAACCTTGGATCTCCCTGACCCAGTTCTCTGTCAGCCGTTCATGCTGCTGTCACCAGAAACATCTGTGCAGCTTCCTTTTACTTGGGATCATTTTAAAAGATGGAATAGTGTGTAAGGTAAGGTATGCTGCTGAACGGTGATAGTGCGAACTGGCCGAACACCTACAGCTCCAAGAACTCACAAGGAAAACAGGAGTCGGCCAGGGACAATTTCACCACTTTCAGAAGCCCTGAATTGGAAAACTCTCGTGAAGCAAAGCTTCTTGTGTAAAACCAACATATCTATAGCACAAACAGTGGAGCTGGAGCCTAGCCAAACAGGGCCCTTGCTTCCACTTCTACCGATCGGCTGCAGGGCTGTGGTAGAAACAAGAGCGAAGATTTATAATTGATTATATCATCTGTTGTTTCTGAACTCTTACTGCTCGTTTGAGTCATGACTTCAGGTAGCTAATTTTACCTAAATGCGTTCTTAAGTAACTGTTTGCCATGAAAAAGGTAAATTCTCAAATATAAGAAAAGGAACAAGGCTGAAGAGGGAGAAACCACCCACCTTTTACTTGAAAGTGGGTGAGGACTGAAACTAGCTATGTGCAACCTCGCTTCCCTAGCTAGTTCAACTCCAGGAGAGTTCTCAGGTTCTCGTGATATGGACTGTGAACTGTTTTGTTTGGGCATTATTTAGTAAAAAGAATTAAGTTTAGCCAAAAGCTGGTCTGAGTTATTTTCCTATTTTTACTCTTGAGTTTTCTGAAAAAACAGTAGAGCTGATATTTCATATGATCATAGTTTTAGTTTTAGAAAAGGTTTTGTTATCCAAATTTTATGCTAATATGCTTTTTGGAAATAAAATTTATGCTAAAATTAAGAAAAAAAAGTTGGAACTAGATGCTACTCCCTCTGTTCTAAAATATAAGGTGTATTTGTTTTTTTAAGTCAAACATGTGCATCTTTGACCATGTTTTTTACAAAAAATATATCAATATCTACAGTATCAAATTGGCATCATTAGATCCATCACGAAAAGTATTTTCATGTTTTATTTATTTTGTATTGTAGATGTTGATATTTTATTTCATAATCTTGGTCAAACATAAATAAGTTTGATTTCCACAAAAATTGATACACCTTATGTTCTGGGACGGAGGAGTATCTAGCTTCTCCATTTCTGGCTTCAAAACTAGGCGTGCTCCGGAGTGGCGGAGTGCCCTGCGTTTGAAAGCTGGAGCCACAAAATCATCCAAGATTCTTCGTCGATGGTGAAGTGCTATTTTGGCCCCCGCAAAAACGAAAGTTATTTCTGCCCGTCCAAACTGTATGTATGGTTGGTAAAAAATTATTACTTGTGTAGGGGACATTTTGGTTCCAACATGGCAGAAAGCGAGAGATGGCGAAAAGGCGAGCAAGATGGAGGCCTGGGAGTGATTTGTCGCCCGGGCCGGCCTTAGAATTGCAGGTAAGTGGACTCTGATGGGCCCACAGTTCACGTGCAGCGTTTGACACAAATTCTGACTTTGACACGTTGGTGCTGGCGTGTCGACTGCCGAGCATAACCCATAACTGTAAGGGCCCATTTGATATATACCTTTAGAACGACTACGTACGATCACACCACTTCCTAAAAAAAAACCCACTTTGCCGAACTTTACCGCAGCAGCCATCACCAAGCAAATTAAAATGTTAGCCGTACCTGCAATGTGTCATTTGGCTGTGACGTTGATCTTTCTCTTTTCTTTGTGAGAAAAACCTGCGATCTATTTATCAACTATCGTAGTATAAAGAACACCAAAATTAAAAAATACATCTAGGTCCTTAGAGCAACTCCAATGGGGTGATCCATTTTGTCTGCCACTGTCCGTTTGGGTCGGTGCGGACACAAAAGGCGGCCCAACACGCCGACCCAAACAGACACGCGTCCGCATGCCGACCCATTCCCGGCCCATTTTTTAGCCGGATTTGCATCGGCACGGACATGCGCATGCCTACTCCTCCCCCTCGGGCCCGCTGGTCGGTGGCGGCCACAACCATTTCCCCTTCATTTTCCCCAAAACCCTCCCGCCCGCGCGCGCTCCCGTCCCAAACCCGCCATGGACGACGACCTCGACCTCAACGCCGCCGCCAGCCTTGCCTCCCTCGCCTCGTCTGGCATGACGACCGCCCCTCCGGCAAAGGCAAGCCTCGTGCCTCGCGCAAGATCGCCGCCGCGCCCAAGCCAAAGAAGGCGCTGACGCCCGAACAGCGAGCGAGGGAGTCGGCCAAGAGGAAAGGCTGGAGGCACGCCGCGGACGCGAGGGATGAAGTCGTCGCGGCTGCCGCGCAGCAGGAGGTCACCAACGCCCGCGACGCGAAGGCAACAAGGGAGCATGATGACCGGGATGGAGATCATGAAGGTGGATCTCAACACCGTGTCGCCAAGGAAGAGGTCGTGGTTCGAGAAGATGAAGGCCGGCATGCTCAAGTTCACCGACGAGTGATCTCGTGGCCACGAGCACCTTCCTTTTTGTATGTCGGCTTGTGTGCTGGCATGACCACGGGGCCGCGATGGCATGGTCGAACTCAAGTCTCACCCCTTTTTGTGTGCTAGCATGTGTGCCGGCCGCTGGCGAGTGCGCCAGCATGAACTGCGGTGCTGTTTTTTGAAGCCGGCAATGTATGCCGGCGCTGGTATGGTGCCGGCATGATCTATGGCCGTTGGCATGATCTATGACCGCGGGCCTTTTTTTAAAATTGAGTGCGGACATGAAATGGGTCGGCGCGTTCGGCGCACTACTGACCCAAATGCAAAACTGGGCGGACGGGCCGCCGACCCAAACGGACAAAATGCGGACAAATGTGCCGTCCGTTTGGGTCGGCCCGTTGGAATTGCTCTTAGATCACCTAGCGACGACCGCAAACACTGGAGCGAGCCGAAGGCGCGCCGCCGTCTTCGCCCCTCCGTCCTGATGATCTTTTTTTAACACAGTAAAAAAATGCTCGTACATACACACATACACTCACCCTACGGACGCACGCATGCACACTCTACCCCTATGACCACCTTCGAGAGACTGAGCCGGCACATCATCTTGAGATTAAGAAGTCATCACAGGCGCCTTTGTAGTCTAGGGCATTCCTGCCGACTAAGACGACCTCTTCTTCTTTCTAGCAACTGAATGCACATAGCCAAAACGCCTAAAATAAATTCAAAAAATATGACCACAAATGCCAAGTCTAGGACTTGAATCCTATTGGGTTGGTTTCACCAAAAAGAATCTAACCATCCGTTGACTATATGTATATTATGTAATGATGTGTGTTCTTGCTATCATGTGCTACCCTGGGCATATGGGCGTGCTATCTTTGGCAGATTATAAATAATCTAAATCAACAAAAGTCACCAGCAAACCGCCTTTTCATTTTCTATAAAAAGACCAACCGTTGCTAGAAAGAAGAAGAGGCTGCCCTAGGCCGTTGTGATCGCTCGAGCGGTGCTCCAGTTCTCATTCATTGCATCATTTAATGGATCGGAGGTGTTTGTTGGAGGATCCATGGTTTCGTCGCCGTTTTCACATGCTGAAACCATTGTTTTTGCGCATTGTGAAGGGAGTAGAGGCACACGACTACTACTTCAAGCTCACAAGGGATTGCTACGACCAACTCTCTTTCTCGGCCAAGCAGAAGTGCATGGCTGCTCTGAGGATGCTTGCACTTGGTACTGCTACAGATACCGTTGGTGAGATGACCAAGAGCACGTGCTTGAAGACTACTGTCAAGTTTGTCCGTGCCGTGGTGGAGGTGTTTGGACCTGAGTATCTTAGAAAACCAAATGCGCATGACACAGAGAAGTTGTTGGCTATTGGAGAGGCAAGGGGGTTTCTAGGAATGCTCAGATCAATTGATTGCATGCATTGGCAATGGAAGAACTGCCCCAAAGGTTTGTGCGGACTGTATCAAGGTCACACTAGAGGGGTCACCATCATACTAGAAGCGGTGGCATCACATGACTTATGGATTTGGCATGCTTTTTTTGGAATGTCGGGTTCTCACAACGACATCAACGTGCTTCAACTATCTCCGGTGTTCAGGAGGCTTTGCAATGGGGAATCACCCTATGCAACTACACCCTCAACGACCGAGAGTACAACATGGGTTATTATCTTGCTGATGGTATCTATCCTCAGTGGGCGGCGTCTATGAAGACCATATTCAAACTGTGTGGCAATAAACAGAGCCACTTTGCAATAATGTAGGAAGCGGCTAGGAAGGATGTGGAGATGCCATTTGGTGTGCTTCAAATTCAGTGGGGAATTGTGCGGAGCGCTGCAATGATGTGGAAATTAGAAACTTTGTGGCAGCTAATGACATGTGGTGTTATTCTGCACAATATGATTGCCGAGGATGAGGGTGATGGTGTAGCCCAAACCCATGATTACGAAGCACCTCGAGAACAAGTTGAAATCCCGGAAGATCAAGATGTGGCTCGGCTTATGAACTTTATGCAGATGCATTAGAATCTTCGAGATCAGCAGGTGCACGCACAACTACTCAATGATCTTGTGGAGCACATGTGGACCTGCAATGGCAACCAAGGAGCCAATACTTGAGTTTGGCCCTTAAAATAAATTTTATGTAAATGCTACCTATGCTTGGTACTGATACGTCTCTAATGTATCTATAATTTTTTATTGTTCCATGTTGTTATATTATCATTCTGGGATGTTTTACAATCATTTTATAGCAACTTTATATCATTTTTTGGGAGTAACCTATTGACATAGTGCCCAATGTCGGTTGTTGTTTTTTGCTTGTTTTTTATGTCGCAGAAAATCAATACCAAACGGAGTCCAAACGCAGCGAAACTTTTTGGAGATTTTTTTGGACCAGAAGACACCCGTCGGGCCTAAGGAGTACCAGAGGGGAGCTCCAAGGGGAGCATAGCCCACGAAGGCGTGCTTGGGGGCCTAGGCGTTCCCAGGTGGGTTGTGCACACCTCGGTGGCCTCCCACACCAACTCTTTGCCCTATAAATTCCCAAATATTCTAAAAACCCAAGGGGAGTCGATAGATCAGAAGTTCCGCCGCCGCAAGCCTCTGTAGCCACAAAAACCAATCTAGACCCCGTTCCAGCACCCTGCTGGAGGGGGAAATCATCACCGGTGGCCATCTTCATCATCCCGGCGGTCACCATGATGAGGAGGGAGTAGTCCACTCTCAGGGCTGAGGGTCTGTACCAATAGCTATGTGTTTAATCTCTCTCTCTCTGTCTCTCTATCTCTCTCTTGTTCTTGAGATGTCACGATCTTGATGTATCGCGGGCTTTGTTAATATAGTTGGATCATATGGTGTTTACCCCTCTATATCTTGTCGTGAATTGAGTTTTCCCTTTGAGATTTCGTTCTTATCAGATTGTATACTTTTATGGATTTGAGAACACTTTATGCATGTCTTGCTATGAATACCCGTGGTGACAATGGGGTATCATATTGATTCACTTGATATATGTTTTGGCACTCAACTCGCGGATTCCCGAGGTGACATTGGGGGTAATCTATGCATAGGGGTTGATGCACGTTCTTGTCTTTGTTTCTTTGGTAGAAATCTTGGGGCACTCTTTGAGGTTCTTTGTGTTGGATTGAGTATTATGAATCTGAAATTGTTTGATGCATATTGTATAATCAACTCACGGATACTCGCGGTGACATTGGAGTATCTAGGTGACATTAGAGTTGGTTGATGTGTATCATATGGTGTTTTTTTATTACGAACTCTTGGATAAATCGGTCGGAAAGAATAGCTTGGTGTTATTTTAGTACGAACTCTAGAATAGATTGATCGAAAAATAGCTTTGATGTGGTTTCGTACCCTACAAACAATTTCTACCTTGCTATTTTTTATTGTTCCTATTACAAAAATCAATATCTACTATCATTACTACGCTTATATCACCATCTCTTCGCCGAACTAGTGCACCTATACAAATTGTCATTGTATTTGGTGTGTTAGTGATACAAGAGACTTTTTGTTATTTGGTTGCAGGGTTGTTTGAGAGAGACCCTCTTCATCCTACACCTCCCATGGATTGATAAACTTTAGGTCATCCACTTGACGGAAAATTGCTACTGTCCTACAAAACTCTGCTCTTGGAGGCCCAACACAAGTCTACAAGAACAAGTTGTGTAGTAGACATCAAGCTCTTTTCTGGCACCATTGCCGGGGAGATGAGTGCTTGAAGGTATATCTTTAGATCTTGCAATCAAATCTTTTAGTTTCTTGTTTTATCACTTGTTTGGTTTGTAAAAGAAAACTACAGAAAAATTGGAATTGCGGTTGCATCATATTATTCATTTTTATAATGTCTTTCGTGAAAATGATGGAAAGGAAAATTGTTCTCAATTGATAGAAGAAGAATTCAATACAATGTTTGGCATAGAATCTTTGAATGATGAGCATGATCGCAATGTTATTAGTATGAATTCTTTGAATATCCATGATGCTAATGATATGCAAAGCTACAAGCTTGGGGATGCTATATTTGATGAAGATGATATTTTTACTCCCCCAAGTTTTGATGAGAATTTTTTTATGATGATTGCATGCCTCCTATTTATGATGATTATATTGATGAAAGTAGATTTGGAGTGGTCATGAATTTATTTAATGATGAATCCACTATTTCGAAAGAGGTTTCAATTGATTATTACAAGAACAAAGTTGCTATCTATGATGATTATTGTGATGACACTTATGATATAAAGAATAATGATAACCATGATACTTGTCATCATGATTTTAATTTTCAATCCCATGATATTTATTTTGTTGAGTTTCCTCCCACTACTACTCATGAGATTATGTGGAGAGTAATAAAAACTTTATGCTTGTGGATCATGAAAATAATGCTTTATGTCATAATTATATTGTTGAATTCATTCATTATGCTACTGAAAATTACTAGGAGAGAGGAACATATGCTTTTACATATTGCAAAAATTTCAAGTTTTCCTCTCTATATGTTGAAATTTTTGAAGTTGCACTTGTTTTGCTTTCCTATGCTAGTTGATTCTTGTTCCCATGAATTGTTTGATCACAAAATCCCTGTGCATAGGAAGTGGGTTAGGCTTAAGTGTGCTTGCCATGTGATTCATGATGTTCTTTTTTCATGTTTCAATTCTTTACTTTTATGCGAGCTTCATTGAAATCATCATGCCTAGCTAAAAGGCATTAAAGAAAAGCGCTTGTTGGGAGACAACCCAACATTTACCCCTACTATTTTTATGTGTTCACATGATTAGGCTACTTTAGTAATCATGTTTTATAGCTTTTGTTTCAATAAAGTACCAAGTAAAGCCTTTAGGATAGTGTGCATGATAGTTGACTTGATTCTGTGCAAAAACAGAAACTTTTGTGTTCCATCCAGGAATTTTAAAAATTCACTGGAACATGATTTTGATCTTAATTTTTTACAGGTGATATATATACAAATTCCTTACGTTTTCCTAAATTTTTAGAATGTTTGGAGTAGTAGAAGTATGGTAGTTGTCCAGATCATGACATATTGTTCTGTTTTTGACAGATTCTGTTTTCAATGCATAGTTTTCTTGTTTTCTAGTTTCTATGGCTTATATTAATCAATATAAATTGTATAAATGATATGATACAATAGACATTGTGTGGAAACAATTGTGGATCTTATCTTGACAGTACCAAAGTGAATGATTTGTCTTTATCATACTAACCTATCTCACGAAGTTCCGTTAAGTTTTGTGTGATTGAAGTTTTCAAGTTTTGGGTGAGATAACGACATGAGGAGAATAAGGAGTGATAAGACCCTAAGCTTGGGGATGCCCAAAGCACCCTCAAGGTAATATTAAAGGAAGATACAAGCAACGAAGCTTGGGGATGCCCCAGAAGGCATCCCCTCTTTTGTCTCCAACATTATCGGTAATCTCACTTGGAGCTATATATGTTTTCATTCGTCACATGATATGTGTTTTGCTTGGAGCGTCATTTTATTTTATTAGTATTTGCTTGATGTTATTTATAATAATGTTTTGCATCTCTTATTTTAATAAAAATGTCAAGGATAGCCTTTGCCATGCTTATTTTGCAAGCGTGCATGTTGTTGTTTAAAAACAAAAATTTTGCTGTCATTGTATGAATTCTTCTAGAAAGTCAGAATGTGATAAAATCTTGAAATTTTTACACAATGTGATATGATAAATTTTCTATAGTTTGGTAATTTTTTAGAATTTTTGGAGTTAAAGAGGTATTGATATTCTTGCATTCTTTATAGGTTGTACTGTTTTGACAGATTGTTGTTATGTTTGCATTGTTTGCATATGTTTGCTTTGTTTAATGATTCTATTTGAGGATAGGAGTATTAAATATGCAGAGGCATTTAGTATGCAATTTTAAATTATAATTTTAGTGATTTTCTACAGTAGAGAATGATAAAGTTATTGCATTGATTTATACTAACTTATCTCACGAGTTCTTGTTGAGTTTTGTGTGGATGAAGTTTTAAGATTTAAGGAAACCGTGTTATGAGAAGGAACAAAGGAGACACTAAAGATCAAGATTGGGGATTCCCAAGGCATCCCAAGATAATATTTTAAGAAGTCTCAAGCATCTAAGCTTGGGTATGCCCCAGTAGGTGAAGGAAATATGCCCTAGAGGCAATAATAAAGTTGTTATTTATATTTCCTTATATCATGATAAATTTTTATTATTCATGCTAGAATTGTATTAACCGGAAACTTAGTACATGTGTGAATACATAGACAAAACTGAGTGTCCCTAGTATGCCTCTACTTGACTAGCTCGTTAATCAAAGATGGTTAAGTTTCCTAGCCATAGACATGTGTTGTCATTTGATGAATGGGATCACATCATTAGAGAATGATGTGATGGACAAGACCTATCTGTTAGCTTAGCATTCATGATCGTTTAGTTTTATTGCTATTGCTTTCTTCATGACTTATACATGTTCCTATGACTATGAGATTATGCAACTCCCGAATACCGGAGGAACACATTGTGTGCTATCAAACGTCACAACGTAATTGGGTGATTATAAAGATGCTCTAAAGGTGTCTCCGATGATGTTTGTTGAATTGGCATAGATTGAGATTAGGATTTGTCACTCCGTGTATTGGAGAGGTATCTCTGGGCCCTCTCGGAAATGCTCATCACTATAAGCCTTGCAAGCAATGTGACTAATGAGTTAGTTGCGGGATGATGCATTACGGAACGAGTAAAGAGACTTGCCGGTAACGAGATTGAACTAGGTATAATGATACCGACAATCGAATCTCGGGCAAGTAACATACCGATGACAAAGGGAATAACGTATGTTGTTATGCGGTTTGATCGATAAAGATCTTCTAGAATATGTAGAAGCCAATATGAGCATCCAGGTTCCGCTATTGGTTATTGACCGGAGATGTGTCTCGGTCATGTCTACATAATTCTCGAACCCGTAGGGTCCGCACGCTTAACGTTCGATGATGATTTATATTATGTGATTTGATGACCGAAGTTTGTTTGGAGTCCCGGATGAGATCACGGACATGACGAGGAGTCTCAAAATGGTCGAGACATAAAGATCGATATATTGGAAGGTTATATTCGGACACCAGAATGGTTCCGAAGTGTTTCGGGTATTTTCAGGAGGACCAGGAGGTTACCGGAACCCCCCGGGAGAGTCCTCGTGAAAAGGACTTAGTCGCGAGCAAACACATCTATGTGGTAGCTTGAGAGGGGTTGAATGGGATGAGAGACGTGAGGTTTTTACCCAGGTTCGGCCCCTCACGGTGGAGGTAAAAGCCTACATCCTGCTTCATTGATATTGATGATGATGATGATCATGATTACAAGGGTGCTCTATCTCGAGAGCTATTGACTTGTTTGTCTAAACTTAACTTGTGAAAACTCCTCCCTCTTGGGGTGCCCTGCCCCTCCTTATATAAGTTGAAGGGGCGGGTTACATGACTAGTCCTAGTAGGATTAGGATTACTCTATTACAGGTGGAGTCCTAGTCTTGCTTCCTTTGTAAGAGAATATTCCTTATGCCTTAAACCGGCCCACCATAACATGAGTCGGCCTTTCCATGAGCCACCTTCTGGGCCATCGGGTCTTGTCGCTCCTCTGACCCACCTGTCGGTTACCAATGAGTCACCAGGCCCAGCCGGGTCATCAGTGAGTGGAGAGATCTGGGTGGGTCACTTCGTGAGTCGCCAAGTTAGGGCGGGTCACTAGTGAGTCGCCAAGTCCGGCTGGGTCATACTTCCGGACGGGTCATACCGCGGGGTATATCCCCGACATTAGCCCCCAGTTTAATTTGGATTTATCCATGTTAAACTAATCCTGCAAAATAAACACAAGAACAAATTTGACATGTTGTGCTTCGGGTTAAAAAATGTTGTAAGCTAGCACCTGATCATCCTTAAGTCCTTCTAATTTCCTTCTTCTTAGAAAATCCGGGTCAATAGACCAGCTTCATAATCAATTTGCTGACATTGGTTTCTTGCAGAAAAAATATTATAAAGAATAATCCATTTGAATCGGCTTCCAACGCTCTAGCTTGACAAAAATATTGGTCTTGAAATACTCATCTGATTTTCAGCCGGCTTAAAGATGTAGTCCTCCTTTATATGCATATCACTTGTAGCCCCCAAGTCTTAAGAAAGGAGCGTAGTAACAACTTAAGACTTGCTTCAATATAAATGTTACCACTTTGAAGAAATCCATGTTGTTTATCTCAATCACTAGTCATAACTGAGTATTCCACATATGTAGCCCCCAAGTGACGGGTTGTCATGCTTGCAGCAACTTGGGACTTTTTAATTGCCTTATACTCATGAAAACTTCAACCAGTGTAGCCCCCAAGGGCCGGGTCATTATGCAATAATAAGCAGGGACTTTGTACATATGACCATGTAGATTTGAGCAGCAACGTGTAGCCCCCAATGGCCGGCTCAGTAAGATAATATTGAGCTGGGACTTTATATATACTTCTTTGAAAAGAACATCTTATGACGCAACCCCCATCATGGGGCTTGAACTCACGTCCACAAGGTTAAGAGCTTTGTGCTTTATTAACCGAGCAGTGGACCCTTCAATATAATGGACTAAAACTTGTGTACCTTGAATTGTTGACAGAAGCAATTGGTAGCCCCCAAGGGCCGGCTAATTACAATGTGATGAGTCGGGTCTTCAATAAAGTAAGCAAAACATGACTTTGCATTAGCCCCCAAGTGCCATGGTGCATGCTGGCAGTGAAATGGGACTTGTATATTTGATGTAATCATGACTTGAATAATGTAGCCCCCAAGTGCCGGGTTGTAAGCCTGCAGTAGCTCGGGACTGTTCCTTCCATTGTAGAATACATCATATCCATTGATAAAATAATAGCCATTGCGCTAAAGCGACTTTGAAAACCTCAATCATAATACTGGTTATTGATAACCATAATAACAATCCAGCCATGTTGGCTATTAAATATTTGAATAATATAACCCGGTTTGAAAACCGGTTCCTATGATATTTGATCACACTGTTGGTTTACAAAGCCAGTGTAGTAAGGGTGATAGCCCAAAATTTGAGCACTGGTAATTATCATATATTGCCGGCTTGAGAACAAAGCCAGGCTGGGTTTGTAAACACCGGATAATTTCTCATCATACACTGGCGACTTAACATCAAAAGCCAGGCCGGGTTAATAAACACCGGTGAATTATAATCATAAAGCTTTATAAGCCTTATCAAATAAACCTCAAAAATAAATAAACTGTCGAATAAAAAACCAACGAGAAACGAGGCTTTTCATGGGCTGCCAGGCCAAAAAACAAGGCTTTTCATGGGCTGCCAGGCCACTGAGTTAAACCGTTTTACAAACCTTATAAGATGGACCTCACATAACCAATCATTGTTTTAACTTTGACAAGTTCAAGGTCTGCATAAGATTGACTTGTCAAATGTTCGGCGGGTCATTCCAGGATTACCTAGGTGGAGTGGCTTACTTAAAATGGTAGGATAACCCAGGGTTTTAGGTGAATACACCTGGCTTCCAAGCCTGGCTTTTAAGCCTATTACAAGGGTTATAAAAACTCTTTGTTCTTTAGAACAAAAAGCCCCCAAGCAATATTTTGAGCTATGCTCAATGGGCGCCTATGTTTGAGTTGTGCTTTTGCAACAGACTCTCTTTGGTCCCTGTTAACCTGGGCAGAAGCCCCCAAGTTTTTTTTCGTGGGTGGCCAATAAGCCAGATCAAAGGGTAATCATAACTTCGCTCAATGAGCAAGAAGCCCCATGTGACCATAATAAGATAAGCCATAAGGCAGGATACCCATGTTTGAATTGTGCATCATGGCAGTAGGTTCTCTTTGGCAACCTTTAATTTTCCTGAGAACTCAAACTTGCGAGAGATGAATTCTTTTGAACTGGAGTTTTAAACCGGATATGAGAGCTTCAAAGCTTTGTGGGCAAAAGATTTCCCTTGAACCGGATTTTAAACCGGAATCTTCATTTTGAGCCAGAATGTTTCTGACGGCCTTTAAATTTTCATCAATATAATAGCAGCCTCCAGGACCGGGTTATGTTCCCTCCAATGACCCAGAGTTCTTGATTATTGATACTGGCCAATTTTGCCGAGTCATGCCATTGTAGCCCCCAAGTCTTAAGACTAACAGAGGAGTTGCCTTGAGACTCTCCATGCTTGACCATGATATGACTAGTGGATCGCTGTAATATGTTGAATCTCGGTGGGTTAAAATTGACCCTGTCCATTGACCCGTTCGGTGTAGGCAAGGGCCATAGCTTGATGGCCTCTTTTGTAATGATGAATTGTTCTGCATAAGAAGTTACATGAACGAGAGTAATTGTTCTCGAAGAAAATAACAATGTATCAATAAAAATTGTCTGGATGGATTTCACCTGGTTCGTCTGGACGATATATGATCCCTTCCACGCGGCAGGAGCGGCTCAGACAAACCGGCGACTCAAAAACAGCTCTGGCAGCTCAACGCGGCAGAGACAGCTTAAAACAGTCCTGACGGCTCAGAAAAGATCCGCCGGGTCATGTTTGACCCTTGTCATAGAGAATTACTTGTAGAAGCAACTAGCAGCCCGTGGTTGCACTATAAAAAAAATACACTTCCGTGATGATACGTGTTTGTCACAGTAGGTCACATTTTCTGTCATGCATGTACATCCATGACAATTTTATGAAAGAATCAAGATAGTCATACCTGTGCTGTCATAGAGGTGTTCCATGACATTACCAAAATTATCATCACAAAAGTGTCCACTTCCATGACGATAAATCGCACGTCACGGAAGTGCTTTCATCAAGGGTGACCGACACGTGGCATCCACCGTAACGGAACGCCGTTAAGCTATCGAGTCCGGTTTTGGATCCGATAACCCGTTAACAATCCCGACCAATGGGGATTTTCCACGTGTAAAATCATCATTGGCTGGAGGAAACCCGTGTCGGTTCACCGTTGGGACAGATGTCATCCACTCATTGGACCCAAAGCGCCTATGATACGTCGACACATGGCACGAGCCAACAGAGGCCCATTCCTGTGAAAAGGCGGGCCCGTTTGACTTGGTCAAAAGGTGGCGGGCCAGCCCACGGCAAGCCTGTTAATGGCCTGTTCGCATATATCTCATTTACAGCCCGCTAACCCAGGGCCCGTTTACGGCCTATCCGAATTAGGCCCAGTAGCGTCATTTGGGCCATCCAATATAATTCCAGCCCGTTTTAACTTCTGGCCCATGTATGGCCCATGACATCTTTCGGCCCATATGAGGCCCTTAGTAACCCTCAGTCCATTAACAGCCCGTGGTAAAACTGGCCCGTCATGAACATCGTATCACTTTATACCCATTAATGGCCCATTATTCCGTTGGGCCGTTTCCAGCCCATGTTATCTTTTGGCCTTCTCAGGGCCCATTTATTCTTGGGCTCATTTCCAGCATTCGTTTACTTTCGGCCCGTTACTGTCATTTTCTGCTTGTGGGCCAAATTCAGCCCGTGGTTACAGTCGGCCCATTTGTGGCCCGTTAATACGTTGGGCCGTTTTCATAGCGTCGTCAAATACGGCCGATTAACGACGGCCCATTATGGTCGGCCCATGAACGGACGATTTCAACTCTAGCCCATTTACGGCCATAATGTGGTCTGTTATTGGCCCATGTTTGGCCAACCGATCATACGGCCCGTAGAAGGCCCATTGATGATATGGCCCATAGAAGGCCCATTGTGTCTACGGCCCATATAAGGCCCATTGTTTCTATGCCCCGTAGAAGGCCCATTGTTTCTACGGCCCTTAGAAGGCCCATTGTTTCTATGGCCCGTAGGAGGCCCATGTTAACTACAGTAAATATGTAGCCCATGGTTAATGTGGCCTAGTTTTGAAAAATAGGTTATTGCGGCCACTAGCAAACCACGGAAAAAGAACTGCGCTGACTACAAGAAAACAAATAAACAAGACAATAAGGAAATAAATAAGCAAGCAACTTACGCTAGGCTATCATGACTATTACACATATTACATCCATTGGGCATCAAAGTTCGCCACCAGTGCAAATATAGGGAACAAAGCAGCATACAAATGCCGGAGCAAAACAAGTCCAAAACTGAAACCACTTCAGAAGAGCTCAAGAAACAATATCCTGGGTACCCATAATGCCGGCAAGATGCTTAGCAAGCTTATTAACTTTCTCTTGTTTGGCGCTTAAATCCTCCAGCACTTGCTGTTGCACCAGAAAGTATGCATCTAAATTCTGCAGGGACTTCCTCAGTTCTTCGGCTTCCTGTCGCATAACATCTGATCGATGTCTTTCAACTTGAAGTTGAGACTCAAGAAGCCGAACTGATTCAAGCAGCGAGTTCGAAGAGCTAGTGTCAGTAGTAGTAGCCAGTAACTCGAACACTACATCAAGACAAGACTTTGGGGTTGTCTCAACGTCTTCAATATAGTTTTTATCAGCTTTCTTGGAGACCAACAGGGATGTCTCACTATCTTGAACCTTATCTGCATTACTTCCTTTACCATCGCATAACGGGGTACTCTTCTCCAATATTTTATCCGCATTCTAAAAGAGAAACAAACAAACACATCACAGGTTTACAATGTAGTATATGAAACTCATTTTGGTAAACCAGTTCAGTAGTAAGGTGGACAGGATAACAACATGAAACAAACATATATCTATGTAGTATGGTCACCGTATGGTCTATATCATTCTAGTTTATGTTGCCAAATCAAGATAGATACAGTTCGAATCATATCTATTTAAGACAAAGCAGCATAGACAGAATATAAGTGTGGGAAACTACACATCAATAACAACACTTGTAATGTGCATGGCATGAGACCATAACTATTTATTCAACTGAAACTGAAATCAACATAGAGCAAGTTACAATAGCAAACACATTAAAGAAACAGGTTTAAAACATACCAGTTGCACCATTGGAGTTTCAATTGCATCCTTCAAATTTGAAATTAGTTGGTATGAGTAAATACAGTGATGCAAGAGCAAAGTAGTATGAACCATAGCTATGGAACCTGACCTGAGAACAATTCTTCTTCTGCTTTAAGTGTTGACTTGGGGTTCGAAGTGGTGGTCCTCGTGCTTTGGGCACTGTAGTTGCCTTACTAACTGCTCGTGTTTGGGTGCTCTGTGGTGGAGATGGTGCTGTGTCAACGGGAACTGGGTTACTATCTGCTGGGGTTGGGGTTAGAAGGGATGCAGCTGGTTCTCTGTCCAACTGGGTAGGGGTACAATCTGCGTGAGTCTGGGTTATGTGTGGTGGGGCTGGTTCTTGGGCAAGTACAACCGTGGTTCTATCTCCATCGACAGGTAGCACGATCTTTTCTGAAGACTGTATTTTTACTCCCACAGATACTGCCATCACCCCCTCCAATTGAAATGGTTGATAAACAAGAAAAGTAATTGAATGTACAACATTATAAGATAGACAGGTGCAATGGATAGTAGGGAAGAAAATAGGGCATGAAATAATTCACATTTATGTTGTCTAACCAAACAGAATAGCAAGACATAATTTCACATATATGACGGCTAATTAAACAGGATAGCATGACACAATTTCACATGTATGATGGCTAACTAAACATGATAGAATGACATACTTCAAAATATGATGACTATGTAAATGTAAACAGGATGACATGATATAACTATACGATGTGTCTATTAAAGTGGTTGGCATGCCATAAATCACAAACATGCCGTCGATGGAAACATGATGGCATGATATAATTCATGGATAGAATGACATAATTCAAAATATGATGACTATGTGAACAGGATGAGATGATATAACTATATTATGTCTTTACAAAATGGGTTGGCATGCCATAATTCAGATACATGTTGTCTATGTAAACATCATGGCATGATATAATTCAAATATATGATTTATATACAAAGGAAGTGAGAAGAGGGCAATCACATATATCATGTGTCAACTAAGGAGATGGTATTCAATATCGTGTATATGATGTAAAAACTAAGCATTGCAATGTAACATATGCATGATATGAGTAATATAACCCTGCCAAGTTTGAGCATACACCTCAGGGGGATAATAGGACTGGTCATCTGCCTCTGAATCCTCCTCTGAAGAGCTATCTATAACCAGCAAGATATCTTCTTCAGCAGGTAGCATTGTCTGCTCTGAAGACCTTGTTTTCACTCCAGATTTCTCCATCACCAATTCAAATGGCTGATGCACAGGGAGAGCAGTTGAATATACAAACATTGTCGGCAAAAGCAATGAGAAATACAAAAAAAGGATTTCATGATATAATTCACATATATGACGCTTGGCTAGACAGCATGGCATCGCATAATTCACATATATAATGCCTTGGATCAAGATAGCATTGCATAATTCACATATATAATGTCTTGCAACAAGATGGCATTGCATAATTCACATATATGGTAATTAGACACTAAACAGGTGGCATTCACACAAAGCATGTCTAAACTAAGCAAATGACATAGCAATGTAAGATACCATACGCACGATATGAGCAACATAACCCTGCCAAGTTAGAGCATGCACCTCGGGGGGTAAATAGGACTGATCATCTATCTCTGAATCCTCCTCTGAGGAGCTATCTGTAACCAGCAAGACATGCACTTTGTCAGATAGCATTGTCTGCTCTGAAGACCTTGTTTCCACTCTAGAGTTTTCCATGACCGCGCCGAATGGCTGATGCACAAGAAGAGTAATTGAATGTACTAAAATTGTTGACAAATTTAACATGTAATAAAAAATGATGTCATGATATAATTCACATATAAGATGACTGGCTAACCAGGGTGGCATTGCAAAATTCACATATATGATGCCTGACTAAACAAGATGGCATTGCATGATTCACATATACGATAAAGAAACTAAACAAATGGCATTGACACAAAGCATGTCTAAACTAAGCAGATGCCATCTTTGATGTATACAATAAGCAATGCAAGGCACCATATGCATGATATTACCAACATCAGCATGCCAAGTTAGAGCGAAGACCTCATGGGGTAAATAGGAGTGGTCTTCTGCTTCTGAATCCCCCTCAGAGCAGTTATCTTCCTCTTGATTATGATCCGAAATGGGTGGAGGGGGGCTGCCTTTGTGCCCACCATGGAGCAACGTCTGCATGAAATTTTATTGCCACGCAAGGCTCGTCTCTTTTGCTCTACATGTTCAGTTCCATTGTGTACAATAACTGACATGCATAGGAATAAAACATAGTGAGATTATGTAAGGAGTGCATGCACAAATCCAGAGTGATGGTAGCAAATTGTGGATAGACCCAAAACCAATGATAGCAGGCAGATAATAGCTTTAGTTAAAAAATACAGATAATGGCTCCTTTAATGTTTGTTTGCACCCAACATGAAACTCATAGTAGATACCTGAGATTAACCAGATAGTAGACAAATAGTACTGATTGCTGCCCCAATATGTACCCCACAACCATTTAAAAACTCAAGTTTCAGCATAAGTTTGGACCTGACTCAGAGTCTAATAGGTGAACACGACGATAAAGTAGCATGTCGTCATATTAAGCGATGCATAACATAAGCAGACACGGAAGAGTGTGACCTCTCTTGCGGACCCGTGTAGTCCTCAAGGTCATCTGCTCAGTTGATGATGGTAATGCAGTTGTCGTGGCTGCCTGCGGCGGGGAAGAAGATCTGAGGCGGCGAAAGACAGTCTGGAGAGCGGATCCCTACTATGATGAACCCTTTCGTCGTTGGATCAGCTGAGCTGGGGTGGAACATAGCACCGCAGGAGCAGGACAAACCACACAAGGTTTTCTTTGACACATATCTGTAACAGAATTAATTGCGTAAGGGCTTGTTTGAATTTGAGGATTCTAACAATGCAGGGATAGGAAATAGACAGAAATAGGATAGGAATGCACGTGCAAAACAGAGAATTTAAAACACAGGATTTCTGCCAATCTGGGTGTTTGGTTCACAAGAATTGGAAGATCACAGGATGCAAAGAAGCATGCTGAGATTAAGTCAAACCACAAGAAAATGTATGGTTATAATGCTATTATGCTACTATCTCTTAGTCTTGTGCTTCATGAATAGGAATTTGAAATGGAGGACAAGTGGAAATTAAAATTCCTACAGTTTTTCTTTCAAGGAGACACTAAAGGAACAAATCCTACAGTTTTCCTTTGCTCCATTCCTTTGCACCAAATTCATGAAAAGTAGTACGATAGGAAACTTTCCAATTCCTATGTTTTTCATTCACTTTTCCTTTCAAGCACTGGCGATTCTAGTAGGCAGGCTTGAGCAAGGAAAAGCCTACACTAAAAAAATGTTTTTGTGCTACTTCTATTACTTTGGACCCAGGTCACTATCCTACTAGCTCAACTCCCAGGGCCATCGACAAATGCACAACTCAAACGCGCAGAGATAAATAATGATGGCGTTCAAGAGAGTCCATCACGGATAGCTAAGTTGCCTGGTACCTCACTGCTTGTCATATAGTAGGATAAAATAATCGTATTTCCCATTACTCCGTGTGCTCAGTGGACAATATATATAACATGTAGAGTAAAAAAGATATGCAACAAGTGTACAACCTCTTTGCTGAAGCCATGTCGATCTCAGCGTGATTGGGTTGGCCGGTGAGGATGCTCCGGCGGACTTGGCTGTCGGAGGAGGGGAAGAAGATCTTAAGCGTCCGGAGATGGAGCCCGAGGTACTGCTCCGCTGTGATGGAGGGTTTCGTCGTTGGAGCAGCTCTGGTGAGTTGTACGATGTCGAGGCTGAAGCAGGACAAGAGAGACAACGTTAACCTGAGTGGAATTCTAATAGCATCTCCAATAGATGACGTAAAATACATAACCACAAAGTTCTAAATGTAAAATACATCAGCCGCTCATCTCTAAACTTAACTGTCGAACCTGAATTTAACTGTCAAAACTAAACTTGACTGTCGAAACTGAATTTTGCTGTCGTAACTGAATTTTACTGTCAAAACTGAACGCACTAGAGGTGAGGCTACACGTCAGTCGACTGACTTTTTCATCATTGGTCAGTCAATTTTGCAGCCGTTGGATACGAAATCAAGGGCCTACAGTTCATCTTCAACCTCCACTCCCATGAGCCGCCAGCCACCACCGGCCAAACAGCCGCCCACGGCCGGCGGTGCGCCGCCCCGCCCACCCTGAAAACACTCCCCACCGCCGGCCCGCCGCCGCCCCAACCATCCCTCTAGGACCCCCCGTTCCGAGCTTTTCTCCGACGATTCCCATGCCACCGCCCCACCACCGCCGGAGACCATCGCCCCCACCCTGAACCCTAAGATAGATAGTGGGGTACCTCTCCGGCGAGCCTCCCTCCCCACTACGGCTGGTTCTTCCTTAACTCCGGCAAGCTGATACGTCTCCAATGTATCTATAATTTTTGATTGCTCCATGCTATATTATCTACTGTTTTGGACTATATTGGGCTTTATTTTCCACTTTTATATTATTTTTGGGACTAACCTATTAACCAGAGGCCTAGCCCAGAATTGTTGTTTTTTTTGCCTATTTCAGTATTTCGGAGAAACAGAATATTGAATGGAGTCCAAACGGAATAAAACCTTCGGGAACGTGATTTTCTCACCGAACGTGATCCAGGAGACTTGGACCCTACTCCAAGGAGTCAAAGAGGTGGTCACGAGGGTGGGGGGCGCCCCCCACTACTAGGGAAAAGCCTACCAGCAGCGAGGGTTTTGGGCCTATCAGTAGCGCGGGCACCGACGCTACTAATAAGGCGCTACAGCTAACGTATAGCAGTAGCGCCGGTTGTCCCACGCTACTGCTATACATGAATAGCTGTAGCGCTCTTTGGTAAAGGGCGCTACTGATATTATCTGCAGCGCTGTTTGCTGGGATGCGCTACTGACAATGCGGCGCTACTGCTAAATTTCCCCCCTCGCTACTACTAGTTTATTTATTAGTTGTTTTTCCTGCATATTTGTTTTGTATTTGAATAGGCTTTATACAATAATCTTTAGCATATCATACACATACAAATGTAATCATAGCATATACATACAATTAGTCTCATCAAATCATGTCATCATCATAATCATCATCCAACACAAAGTGGTCTCTCGTCATCATCTCGAAAATAGCGATACAAGTCTCGAATGATATGCAAATACATCGTCATCCATCTAAACAATGATATACGTGAGAAGAGCTATCACTTTGAGAACATGAGTTCGTATCCCTCTTTCGCATTAGCGTGAACCTCTAAACTAACTACTGCCTGTCGCTCGGAAACCGGAAGGGCCTGACACTCCGGCCACTTGTCGTATATATACTCCTGGCATAACACTTCTTCGCCATCTATGATCTATGCACCTACATCATCACATGAGTCGATGATATGCAACATATATAGTTGAGCAACAGAAAGAGACAGACTTGGCACAAATAAAAACAACATATCATAAGCATAAATAACAAAGTTCATCGTACCCCAAAATGCCCTAACTAGAGTGATTTTCGCTAGTCGAGGAGGAGGACAGTTTAATTACATCACAAATAAAGTTTCACCATGCATAACTCAAAGTTTTGTCATACAAAAAGTATGGACTAAACAGACACATTGTCATATATCGACAATCACTCCAACATGTCGTTCCATCCATCCAAGTCAGGGAGATAGTCCCCGAGCCTAGTGAAAGGCTTCAGGTCGAGACGCTGAGAGGCTATCCATGTTCGGACGTCTTCCCGGGACATTTGTCCTTCTCCATAGAACATCCCTATTTTTCTGACGACCTCCTTCATGATGATTTGGGCAAGTTCGCGCTGGATGTTATAGAACTCAGCTCGAAGTCGATGATCCTCGATATCTCCTATGTCCTTTGCCCATTGCAGAATATGGGCATCGCCGGATCTAGGTGACATGCAAAGGTTCTGGTGATCCCGTCTGTACTCCAGCATGTGGTGTAGGACATATAATCCATCATTAAGAGAATCGTTCGGTTGCTGGATGCAGCAGAAGTCGGTCTTATGGCCGAAGGCGACCCTGCCGCCCCTTCTCTTCTTGTCCATGACCTCTCCACCCCTTGCTTGGTAGTAAAACATAGCACTATCGAGAACATCCTTGATGTGGGTGTAATCCTTTTTGTGAATGTTCTTCGACGAGTCCAAGTAAAGAGCGTGGGAGAATCGGGGGTAGAGGATGATGAGGACGGCGCGCCCGCCGCTGCGCAAAATAAGTCCTCAAATTAATTAGCCTCCACCGTGCAAATGAATGATTGAAATCGAAGGAAGGATAGCAGCGCGGATGACTTTCATGGGATGATAAGGCACGAGAATCGCCTCCTTGTCCTTATTGGCGAGCATGAAATTGACGATGTAATCCCTCGCGTATTCACGGTGATTTGCGCAGACTCCCAAGAAGCCCTCATGCATGTAGTACGGGTCAGCGACATAGATATGAGATATCTGCTCAACCCCGATGATGTAGTTCATGTGCAAGGCATAAAGGCGGACAAACGTAAAATCCAGCTTCTTCAGGTGAAACATGTCGAATATGTAATCGAATCGGAGGAAGAACTTATCCGCGGGGAAGCTGTCGACGTACGACATTTGCCGTGGAACGTTAACCACATAGAGTGGGTATCCTGGATCTTTCGAGGCGATGAGGTATTTCTCTACCCGGAACACATCATCATGAAGTCTCTTTAGATCGCCGAATCTGGCCCGTAGCGCTGTTGCAGGTAGGATTGGTTGACCGGGGATATGCCATTTATCCGCACCAGGGATATCTATACGGTCCTGAAGCCGAGGCTGCTGAGGCGGCTGGATCATAGAAACAACTTTTTTGCCTTTCCTCGCTCTCTTCCTAAACTTCTTTACTACCGGAAGGTCGTCCATAATATGTTGAGACGGCAATTCAGGCACTGACTCATGATGCTCAAACCCTGAGGAGGCGCCAGTATAGACATACTGTTTAGCAGCGCCATCGTCGTCCTCATCCTCATCCATGGCGAGGTCATCAGCGACTAATGGAGCCTCCTCCTTACCCCGTCCGCTATCACCCAACCCGACACCCGACGATAATTGGGTAGGTGGGGTGTTGATGTTCATACCTTGCTGAGGCTGCGTGCTCGTGGGTGTGCTCCCGGCCGCCTCCAGATGAAGCAGACTCTTTGGCCACAACAGGACCCACCCAGCATTGCAACAATCACCAAGCCGCCGCGGTGTCTCGTCGTCATCCCCTAATAGTACTAGAGGAGGCAAATTCTCGTGGCCCGGTTTGACACTGGCCACGGAAACCTTGAAGACGTTCGGGGGGATCGGCCAGCTGTGGAACAATGGTTCCTTCAGCTCCATTATCGTCGCCTTTCCCACGTCCACCTTCTGGTCGCCGATGGTGTACAATATGGTGCACGGGGTTTCGTCGGCCTGCAAAGAAAAGTCTGCGACGTGAGACATCCGAAAGGCAACGAAAACAGGAGTTATATATTTATATTGAAGGGGCCGGTGTGACAGATACCGTGAGGGCGTCGTGCTCAGCCAAAGATGAAGCACCGCCTAGCACGTCCAGTGCGGGAGCAGGTGCAGCTGCAGGTGCTGGTGCAACGCTAGTCGAGCTGCTCCCCGCCAAGAAGTCAGCAAGAGGAAAGTCCGCTGCATCTTTTTTTGGATTTTGCCTGGTCCAATTGAAAACGGCCGGAACTAAGGTAGTAGAAATATCTAAAGCCACCTGTTTTGCGACAGCTACCGCTGTTGCGACTATCTCAGTTGATTTCTTCTCAACTGCAATCTCAACCCTCTTGTTGATGTTTTCTTCCTTTAACCTCCGTCTTTCCTTTCTCTCCTCCGTGGTCTCACGGTAGTACTTCTTCCACATGGCGCCGTCTCCGACACCGTGCACGCGTCCATACGACGGTCGAGTATCCACTGGTTGTTGTTTCAATATGTTCAACGCCCGGTTGAATGGAGTGTCCCACTTGGGCCTCGCCAATGCCTCAGACGACGAGTCGCTTTCGGCCGCAATCCTGTGCTGCTCTCTCTGCAAAAGGCACAACGATCGTTTACAAATATGACTAACGTGTGCAGTCGAATTGATCACAAACTAAAATTACCAGCAGTCTCATGAACTCCGTAATGACCGGTGTTGTCTCGTAAACCTTTTTCACTGGGTCCCAACGGTGCCAGGCCCTGAGGACGTCATGGTCCCGCGGGACGGTGAACTCGGCCAAGGGGTCTGGGATGCCCAGACTCGCGGCTTCCGCGTCCTCCTTGGCCCATTTGGACCTCTTTCCGCCTTAACCACGGCTTCCGAGGTGGTGGCTCCCAATGTTCCTCTCTTGAAGCCCCTTCATGTACTTAGACTTTTTTTGGCATCTTCGGCCTTGCAAGCCTCCTTGAATATTTGAAACTGCTCTTCCGTGATTATCAGATTATCCTTTACAATCTCGGAGTAGGGTTCCTTCTTGTCGATGATCCTTGCTTTCACTCGATTTTTCCAGGCGGCCAACGCGTCGCTAAACTTGGTCATGGCGTGTTTGTTTATCTTCTTCATTGCCGGGTCCTCATCTAGATCTTTATAATCCTTCTCATTCCGACCCGGGAACAAGAATATCTGGTGAAACTTCTTTAGGAGGGAGCTCCTCATATTTTCTATCTTCTGTAGTTTCTCATCGTTGATGGTGGCGGTTGTCCGTACGATGCAGCCTATTTGATTGCCGTAGCATCGACGCGCTTCCTCGGGCGCCGTTGGCTCAAAATTGCCGCCGTCCACCTCCGTGACCACCACTCTAGTAGTCCTGAGTTTGTTAGGAACCCGTTGCCTCTTTGCTTTCGGTTCTACACCGGCTCCGCTCCCCGAGGTAGCGCCGGTCTCAGTCTCAGCGCCGGTCTCGATGCTTGTCTGAGTCTGAGCGCCGGTCTCAGTCTCAGCACCGGTCTGCGTGTAGGTCTTAGTCCCCGATGCCACCGGTGGGCCCAACAATAACATCGGTTGATCATCGGTAAGGCTAAAAAATTCGTCTGCCGCCCGGTAGGCGTCGTCGCAATCACCAGAACCCTATCCTTCATCGTTGCTAGCCATGTTTCCTATGATTAAATCTAGTCAATTAATTCTAGACCTAATAAAATGAATAATGACATAAAAAGGCCTATTGTTTTGCAGGAACGTTGACTCCTTCCTGGTGTGGCAAATCACACGGGCACTCGATATGTCCTAGTTTGTAGCACAAGTCATGCCGAAATTCACGGAAAATTTCGGCATGACCTTTGCTAAAAAGTGGACAAATCGAGAACCTGAAATTTGCCGGAACGGAAATGAATCAACATTCCCGCAAAATATATATAGGCCACTCAGCTTCATTGAATCAACAAAGCCACTTGCGCACAAACAACATGACCACTTCAATGAAAAGATATAATCAACAATAAAAGTCTAGGAAGGGATCATCTTTAAAATAAAACTTGCCTAAATAACCTAGATAATTAACCTAATCAAACTAGTTAACCTGACTAGTTCTTTGTCAAAGCCCTAACTAAATTTTTGCACTAACCTAGGTAATTAACCTAATTAAACTAGTTAACCTAACTACTTCTCTGTCAAAGCCCTAACTAAATTTTTGCCCTAACCTAGATAATTAACATAATTAAACTAGCTAACCTATGCATGAGAGAGAGAGGAGGGGTGGGGGCTTACAGAGGATGGCTCCGGTGGTGGCGAGGGAGGCAGGGGCGTCTCCGGTGACGGCGAGGGAGGCAGTTCTGGCGAGGGAGGATCCGGTGGCGTCGACGGCGGCTCCGGTGGCGTTGATGAGGCCGCGCGGCTCCGTGGAGTTGGGGGCGGCTCCGATGGCGTCGACGGCGCACGGCTCTGGTGGCTCCGGGGGCGTCGACATCGGCAGGAGACG
>NC_057794.1:414014439-414032072 GCF_018294505.1 Triticum aestivum | reverse complement strand
GGCAGGAGACGGCGGCGAAGTGGGGCGACGACGAATCGGGGAGACGACGGCGGGGTGGGTCGAGAGATTTGGGGGGCAAGTGGTGGCCGGGGGGGGGGGGAACGGTTTTTTGGTTAAGTCAAAACTAGCGGCAGCGCGTTTCGCAGAACGCGCTATAACTAAGGTAGCTATAGCGCTTTTTCCAAAACGCGCTACTGCTATACATATGTAAGTTTCTCTCTTTTTTATTTCCTTTTCTGTTTCTATAGCGGGGGTCCTCGAAACGCGCTGCAGCTGCGTTAGCTACAACGCCTCTTACTAACACACGCTACAGCTAAGCCTTTCTCTGTTTTTTCGCATTTTCATTTATTTTGCTTTACATTTTATTTTTTTCTTTCTCCTTTTTCTGTTTCTTTCATTTTCATTTACTTTTCTATTTGTTTTTCATTTTATTTTATTTCCATTAGCAGTAGCGCTGTTACGGGGAAACGCGCTGCTACTCATGCCCTAGCGGTAGCGCGCTTCCTGCAAGGCCGCTACTGCTATGCGTAGCCCATCGTTCTAGTAATGGGAATATTAGTAGTAGCGCTTTTACGGCACACGCGCTACTGCTAGAATCATATCTGCAGCGCGTTTATTTTGAACCGCTACTGCTATCTAGCACTAGCGCCCTTTTTTAACCCGCGCTATTGCTAAATTTCTGTATGTAAGGTTTTCCCTAGTAGTGCCCCCTAGGGCGCGTCCCCTGCCACATGGGCCCCTCGGAGCTCCACCGACATACTCCTTCCTCCTATATACCTACGTACCCCCAAACGATCAGATACAGAGCCAAAAACCTAATTCCACCACCGCAACTTTTTGTATCCACGAGATCCCATCTTGGGGCCTGTTTCGGAGCTCCGCCGGAGAGGGCCGTCATCACGAAGGGATTCTACATCATCATAGCCCCTCCGATGAAGTGTGAGTAGTTTACCTCAGACCTTCGGGTCCATAGTTAGTAGCTAGATGGCTTCTTCTATCTTTTTGGATCTCAATACAAAGTTCTCCCCCTCTCTCATGGAGATCTATTCGATGTAATCTTCTTTTTGCGGTGTGTTTGTTGAGACCGATGAATTGTTGGTTTATGATCAAGTCTATCTATGAATAATATTTGAATCTTCTCTGAATTCTTTTATGTATGATTGGTTATCTTTGCAAGTCTCTTCGAATTATCCGTTTGGTTTGGCCAACTAGATTGGTAGTTCTTGCCATGGGAGAACTGCTTAGCTTTGGGTTCAATCTTGCGGTGTCCTTTCCCAGTGACAGAAGGGGCAGCAAGGCACGTATTGTATCATTGCCATCGAGGATAACAAGATGGGGTTTATTTCATATTGCATGAATTTATCTCTCTACATCATGTCATCTTGCTTAAAGCGTTACTCTGTTTTTAACTTAATACTCTAGATGCATGATGGATAGCGGTCGATGAGTGGAGTAATAGTAGTAGATGCAGAATCGTTTCGGTCTACTTGTCACGGACGTGATGCCTATATACATGATCATGCCTAGATATTCTCATAACTATGCTCAATTCTGTCAATTGCTCAACAGTAATTTGTTCACCCACCGTAGAATACTTATGCTCTTGAGAGAAGCCACTAGTGAAACCTATGGCCCCCGGGTCTATTCTCATCATATCAATCTCCATCACTTTAATATTGCTTTGCTTTTTTACTTTGCCTTTACTTTTTACTTTGCATCTTTATACCAAAAATACCAAAAATATTATATCTATCAGATCTCACTCTCGTAAGTGACCGTGAAGGGATTGACAACCCCTAATCGCATTGTTGCGAGTAGCTATCGTTTTGTGCAGGTACGAGGGACTTGAGCGTGGCCTCCTACTGGACTGATACCTTAGTTCTCAAAAATTGAGGGAAATACTTACGCTACTCTGCTGCATCATCCCTTCCTCTTCGGGGAAATCCAACGCAAGCTCAAGAGGTAGCAAGAAGGATTTCTGGCGCCGTTGCCGGGGAGTCTACGCAAAAGATCAACATACCAAGTACCCATCACAATCCCTATCTCTCGCATTACATTATTTGCCATTTGCCTCTCGTTTTCCTCTCCCCCACTTCACCCTTGCCATTTTATTCACCCTCTCTCTCTATCCCCCCTCTCTTTTCTCGCTTGCCTTTTTGTTTGCTCGTGTGTTAGATTGCTTGTTTGTCGCGATGGCTCAAGATACCACCAAATTGTGTGACTTCACTAATACCAATAATAATGATTTCCTTAGCACTCCGATTGCTCCTCTTGCCAATACTGAATCTTGTGAAATCAATACTGCTTTGTTGAATCTTGTTATGAAAGATCAATTCGCCGGCCTTCCTAGTGAAGATGCCGCTACTCATCTGAATAGCTTCGTTGATTTATGTGATATGCAAAAGAAAAAATATGTTGATAATGATGTCGTTTAATTGAAGCTATTTCCTTTTTCGCTTAGAGATCGTGCTAAAGCTTGCTTTTCGTCTTTGCCTAAAAATAGTATTGATTCTTGGAACAAGTGCAAAGATGCTTTTATCTCTAACTATTTCCCTCCCGCTAAGATCATCTCTCTTAGAAACGATATTATGAACTTTAAGCAACTTGATCATGAACATGTTGCACAAGCTTGGGAGAGAATGAAATTAATGATACGTAATTGCCCTACTCATGGTTTAAATTTGTGGATGATTATACAATTTTTTATGCCGCATTGAATTTTGCTTCTAGAAATCTTTTAGATTCGGCCGCGGGAGGCACTTTTATGGAAATCACTTTAGGAGATGCTACTAAACTCCTAGATAATATTATGGTTAATTATTCTCAATGGCATACTAAAAGATCTTCTAATAAAAAAGTGCATGCGATAGAAGAAATCAATGTTTTGAGTGGAAAGATGGATGAGCTTATGAAATTATTTGCTACTAAGAGTGTTTCTTCTGATCCTAATGATATGCCTTTGTCTACTTTGATTGAGAATAACAATGAATCTATGGATGTGAATTTTGTTGGTAGGAATAATTTTGGTAACAACGCTTATAGAGGGAATTTTAATCCTAGGCCATATCCTAGTAATCCTTCTAATAATTATGGGAATTCCTACAACAACTCTTATGGAAATTATAATAAGATGCCCTCTGAATTTGAGAATAGTGTTAAAGAGTTTATGAATTCACAAAAGAATTTTAATGCTTTGCTTGAAGATAAATTGCTTAAAGTTGATGATTTGGCTAGGAACGTTGATAGAATTTCTCTCGAGATTGATTCTTTAAAGCTTAGATCTATTCCTCCTAAGCATGATATCAATGAGTCTCTCAAAGCCATGATAATTTCCATTGATGAGTGCGAGGAAAGAACCGCTAGGATGCATGCTTCCAAAGATGCCTTTATTAAAGCATGTTCTTCCAATTCCTATGAAAATCAAGATGAAGATCTAAAAGTTATTGATGTGTCACCTATTAAATCTTTGTTTTGCAATATGAATCTTGATGAAACTGAATATGATCTTCCTTTACCTAGAAGGCATTCTAAAAATCCGGAGTATTTAGATCTTTATGATGAAATTGATGAAAGTGGGATTGAAAGAAATAAAAATCTAGATGTTGCTAAACCCACTATATTGGATTTCAAGGAATTTAATTATTAAAGTTGTTCTTTAATTGATTGTATTTCCTTGTTGCAATCCGTGCTAAATTCTCCACATGCTTATAGTCAAAAGAAAGCCTTCACCGAACATATTGTTGATGCCTTGATGCAATCTTAGGAAGAAAAACTTGAGTTGAAAGTTTCTATCCCTAGAAAACTCTATGATGAGTGGGAACCAACTATTAAAATTAAAATTAAAGATCATGAGTTTTATGCTCTGTATGATTTGGGTGCCAGTGTCTCTACTATTCCCAAGACTTTGTGTGATTTGCTAGATTTCCGTAATTTTGATGATTGCTCTCTAAACTTGCATCTTGCGGATTCTACTATTAAGAAACCTATGGGAAGGATTAATGATTTTCTTATTGTTGCAAATAGGAATTATGTGCTCATAGATTTCATTGTTCTTGATATAGATTGCAATCCTTCTTGCCCTATTATTCTTGGCAGACTTTTCCTTAGAACGGTTGGTGCGATTATTGATATGAAGGAAGGGAATATTAGATTTCAATTTCCATTAAAAAAGGGCATGGAACACTTTCCTAGAAAGAAAATAAAATTTCCATATGAAACTATCATGATAGCCACTTATGGATTGCCTACCAAAGATGGCAATACCTAGATCTATCCTCGCTTTTATGCCTAGCTAGGGGCGTTAAACGATAGCGCTTGTTGGGAGGCAACCAAATTTTATTTTTATTCCTTGATTTTTTCTCCTGTTTAGTAATAAATAATTTATTTAGCCTCTGTTTTGGTTGTTTTTGTGTGTTTAATTAGTGTTTGTGCCAAGTAGAACCGTTGGGAAGACTTGGGGAAAGTCTTGTTGAACTTGCTGTAAAAAACAGAAACTTTAGCGCTCACGAGAACTGCTGTAATTTTTATTTGAAGAGTGATATTTAGTTAATTCTTTTTGAAGATGATTAATAGATAAATTTCTCACGTCAAGTAATTTATTTTAGAATTTTTGGGGTTCCAGATCTTGAGCTAGCTACAGATTAATACAGACTGTTCTGTTTTTGACAGATTCTGTTTTCCGTGTGTTGTTTGCTTATTTTGATGAATCTATGGCTAGTAAAATAGTTTATAATCCATAGAGAAGTTGGAATACAGTATGTTTAACACCAATATAAATAAATAATGAGTTCATTACAGTACCTTGAAGTGGTCTTTTGTTTTCTTTCGCTAACGGAGCTCACGAGTTTTCTACTTTAAGTTTTGTGTTGTGAAATTTTCAAGTTTTTGGTGAATTCTTTTGATGGATTATGGAACAAGGAGTGGCAAGAGCCTAATCTTGGGGATGCCCATGGCACCCCCAAGATAATCCAAGGACATCAAAAAGTCAAAGCTTGGGGATGCCCCGGAAGGCATCCCCTCTTTCGTCCACTTCCATCGGTAATTTACTTGGAGCTATATTTTTATTCACCAACATGATATGTGTTTTGCTTGGAGCGTCTTGTATTATTTGTGTCTTTGTGTTTTAGTATGCCAGAATCATCCTTGCTGTACACACCTTTTGAGAGAGCCATACATGAATTAAAATTTGATAGAATACTCTATGTGCTTCACTTATATCTTTTGAGCTAAGTAGTTTTGCTCTATGTGCTTCACTTATATCTTTTGAGCGTTATAATTTTCCTCTATGTGCTTCACTTAGATCTTTTAGAGCACGGCGGTGGATTTGTTTTAAAGAAACTATTGATCTCTCATGCTTCACTTAAATTATTTTGAGAGTCTTAATAGCATGGCAATTTGCTTAATAATGACATGCTTGGTATTCAAGATTTGTGAAACTTTCTTTTGAGTGGTATGAATACTAAGAAAAGTTGGATGCTTGATAATTGGTTTGAGATATGGAGGTAGTAATATCAAAGTCATGCTAGTAGAGTAATTGTGAATTTGAGAAGTGCTTGAGTTAAAGTTTGCAAGTCCCGTAGCATGCACGTATGGTAAACGTTATGCAACAAATTTGAAACATGAGGTGTTATTTGATTGTCCTCCTTATGAGTGGCGGTCGGGGACGAGCGATGGTCTTTTCCTACCAATCTATCCCCCTAGGAGCATGCACGTAATACTTTGGTTTTTGATGGCTTGTAGATTTTTGCAATAAGTATATGAATTCTTTATGACTAATGTTGAGTCCATGGATTATACGCACTCTCACCCTTCCATCATTGCTAGCCTCTATGGTACCGTGCATTGCCCTTTCTCACATCAAGAGTTGGTGCAAACTTCGCTGGTGCATCCAAACCCCGTGCTATGATACGCTCTTTCACACATAAACCTCCTTATATCTTCCTCAAAACAACCACCATACCTACCTATTATGGCATTTCCATAGCCATTCCGAGATATATTGCCATGCAACTTTCCACCATCTAGTTTATCATGACACATCCATCATTGTCATATTGCTTAGCATGATCATGTAGTTGACATAGTATTTGTGGCAAAGCCACCGTTCATAATTTTTTCATATTTGTCACTCTTGATTCATTGCATATCCCGGTATACCACCGGAGGCATCCATATAGAGTCATACTTTGTTCTAGTATCGAGTTGTAATTATTGAGTTGTAAATAAATAAAAGTGTGATGATCATCATTTAATAGATCATTATCCCAAAAAAGGCCAAAGAAAAAAAGAAGGCCCAAAAAAAGAGAAAATAAATAAAAAGGGGTAGTGCTACTATTCCTTTTTCCACACTTGTGCTTCAAAGTAGCACCATGTTCTTCATATAGAGAGTCTCTTGAGTTATCACTTTCATATACTAGTGGGAATTTTCATTATAGGACTTGGCTTGTATATTCCAACAATGGGCATCCTCAAGTGCCCTAGGTCTTCGTGAGCAAGCAAGTTGGATGCACACCCACTTAGTTTCTTTTGTTGAGCTTTCATACATTTATAGCTCTAGTGCATCTGTTGCATGGCAATACCTACTCCTTGCATTAACATCAATTGATGGGCATCTCCATAGCCCATTGATTAGCCTTGTTGATGTGAGACTTTCTCCTTTTTGTCTTCTCCACATAACCCCCACCATTATATTCTATTCCACCCATAGTGCTATATCCATGGCTCACGCTCATTTATTGCGTGAAAGTTTATGAGTTTGAAATTATTAAGGTATGAAACAATTGCTTGGCTTGTCATCGGGGTTGTGCATGATGAGAGCATTCTTGTGTGACGAAAATGGAGTATGACTAAACTATATGATTTTGTAGGGATGAACTTTCTTTGGCCATGTTACTTTAAGAAAACATAATTGTTTTGTTGGTTTGCTTGAAGTATTATTATTCTTTAAGTCAATATGAACTTTTGTCTTGAATCTTCCTAATCTGAATATTCACACCACAATTAAGAATATTTGCATTGAAATTATGCCAAGTAGCACTCCGCAGCAAAAATTCTCTTTTTATCATTTACCTACTCGTGGACGAGTAGGAATTAAGCTTGGGGATGCCTGATACGTCTCCAGCCTATCTATAATTTTTGATTGCTCCATGCTATATTATCTATTGTTTTGGACTATATTGGGTTTTATTTTCCACTTTTATATTATTTTTGGGACTAACCTATTAACCGGAGGCCCAGCCTAGAATTGCTGTTTTTTTGCCTATTTCAGTATTTCGGAGAAACAGAATATCAAACGGAGTCCAAACGGAATAAAATCTTCGGGAACGTGATTTTCTCACCGAACGTGATCAGGAGACTTGGACCCTACTCCAAGGAGTCATAGAGGCGGTCACGAGGGTGGGGGGCGCGCCCCCCCTAGGGCGCGCCCCCTGCCTCGTGGGCCCCTCGGAGCTCCACCACGTACTCCTTCCTCCTATATATACCTATGTACCCCCAAACGATCAGATACGGAGCCAAAAACCTAATTCCACCACCGCAACTTTCTGTATCCACGAGATCCCATCTTAGGGCCTGTTCCGGAGCTCCGCCGGAGAGGGCCGTCATCACGGAGGGCTTCTACATCATCATAGCCCCTCCGATGAAGTGTGAGTAGTTTACCTCAGACCTTCGGGTCCATAGTTAGTAGCTAGATGGCTTCTTCTCTCTTTTTGGATCTCAATAGAAAGTTCTCCCCCTCTCTCGTGGAGATCTACTGGATGTAATCTTCTTTTTGCGGTGTGTTTGTTGAGACCGATGAATTGTGGGTTTATGATCAAGTCTATCTATGAATAATATTTGAATCTTCTCTAAATTCTTTTATGTATGATTGGTTATCTTTGCAAGTCTCTTCGAATTATCCGTTTGGTTTGGCCAACTAGATTGGTAGTTCTTGCCATGGGAGAAGTGCTTAGCTTTGGGTTCGATCTTGCGGTGTCCTTTCCTAGTGATAGAAGGGGCAGCAAGGCATGTATTGTATCGTTGCCATCGAGGATAACAAGATGGGGTTTATTTCATATTGCATGAATTTATCTCTCTACATCATGTCATCTTGCTTAAAGCGTTACTCTGGTTTTAACTTAATACTCTAGATGCATGCTGGATAGCGGTCGATGAGTGGAGTAATAGTAGTAGATGCAGAATCGTTTCGGTCTACTTGTCACGGACGTGATGCCTATATACATGATCATGCTTAGATATTCTCATAACTATGCTCAATTCTGTCAATTGCTAACAGTAATTTGTTCACCCACCGTAGAATACTTATGCTCTTGAGAGAAGCCACTAGTGAAACCTATGGCCCCCGTGTCTATTCTCATCATATCAATCTCCATCTATTTAATCTTGCTTTGCTTTTTTACTTTGCCTTTACTTTTTACTTTGCATCTTTATACCAAAAATGCCAAAAATATTATATCTATCAGATCTCACTCTCGTAAGTGACCGTGAAGGGATTGACAACCCCTAATCGCGTTGGTTGCGAGTAGCTATCATTTTGTGCAGGTACGAGGGACTTGAGCGTGGCCTCCTACTGGATTGATACCTTGGTTCTAAAAAACTGAGGGAAATACTTATGCTACTCTGCTACATCATCCCTTCCTCTTCGGGAAAATCCAACGCAAGCTCAAGAGGTAGCACAAGCCCCCCCACCCCCTGAAAATTGACTGACCCAAAAGTCGATTCAGTCAACTGAAGTGTAGCTAAATTGGAGCAGCATCGCAAGCAAGAGCAAGAGTGAGAGCAGCAGCGCGAGCAAGAGGAGACAAGGCAGGGGACCGAGAACAAGAGTAGAGCAGCAGCGCGAGCGAGAGATAAAGCAGCAGCAGCTCCTACTGATGTGGACGTCGCCGCCGAGGGAGCGACGTTGTGGAGGAAGTGGCCGGCGACGCCGCCGTGGATGGAGCCGCGCCGTGTCGGCTCAGGACCGAGCGCCAGCAGCTCCATGAGATAGAATCAAGAAGAAAATGTGGCGATTAGTGTACAACCTCTTTGGTGGCGCCGATTAGGCCACAGCTTCATCCGAGGAAACGGTGATGATGATGCTCTTCCGGTGGTGCAGGTGAAGACGGTGGTGTGGGAATGGAGGTGGCGCGAAAGACGAGGGGAACATCGGGGCAGCTCCTTAGAGGTGGAGGACGGGGTGGCTGAACCGGCGGGACGACCAGATTGACGACGGATCCTCATCCGGTATGATGGATGAGGGACATTGAGGTGTTGCTGTGGACGACGTCGTCGGGGAAGAGGCTCCGGCTGGGTGGCGGACGGAGGTGGGTGTGGGGCTTCGTGGGTTTTCCCGGCCTCGGTGTACGAATGGGTGGGCGGACCATGTCTTAGGGACGCGCTTGTCCGAAATGTGGGGTAAGTTACAGAAGTACCCCCACCGATTTGAGGCGGTTCTTTCGATTCTGGGGTATCACAGGCATTTCGCGTGTCGGGATTTCACAGGAGGTGGGAGTTTTCGCGCGCGTTGTAATTTTGGAATAGCAAGGCGTGGGTTGAGATGGAGGGAGTTGTCGGAGCACAACGAGACAAAGATTTATCTTAAATATTTCGGGTAACAAGGCGCGGGTTGAAGAGGCAGGAGTTTCGCAGCACGATAGACAGAGACTCTAGCTTGAAATTTCGGCATAACAAGGCGCAGCTTGAAATTTCGGGAGAACAAGCTTAACGTGTACCCAAAAAAGACAATTTAGACTAGTATGATATACTACGTACAATGTGTTTAACACGCACAATAGACACACAAACACCATTTAGACTAGTAAGGTACACGTGCATTGCACGCATGAGATTTGGCAACCAAATTATGAATGAATACCTCATTATAGCATGTAAGCTTTGAGTCATATATGCATGATGTAGATGTTCGTTTAATTCTTATAGTTCATTTCATTCAAAATCATCTAGTTTTTATAAGAAAGCTAATCTATTTTAAGATTCATGGAATTGTGCGTTGTAAGGCATAAAGTAAAAACAAATCATATAGAAAAACATTTGGGCAATTCTGATACGGAAGATTCTAGAACAAAGAAGAAGTGCTTGTGTTTTGAGGTTTGTGCATTATGCTTAATTTCAACCATAGAGTCTTCTAGATTGTACATGTGGCAAAATCTGGTGGAATCTAGATGATATCCAACGGCCATTAGTTCTCAAATTTGCCAGCTCTACACCATCGGATTGGCCTATAGATATGTGATGCGAAAGCCACCCATCATCTCCAATTAGAATAGTGTGTCCATGCATGGATGCAATGTGGCCAAATGATGTCTGCCATCAGTATCTCAAATTCAAACCAGTCTGACCTTGTTCAATGTGTATACATTACAACATGCTCGTTTCCAAACCACACCGCACAGATCTCCGTTATATTCCTGCATGCATGGGTTTCAAACATCATGATTTATTATTCAAATATTTGAATTCAACTTTACATTGATTATGACCTCATCTAGTATTTTACACCGACACATTGGTCTTCTCTTTATAATTGTACCACTAACTTTCTCTCGTGCATGCATGCACACACACTACCAGTCGGCATTATCCATCGCACACATGCAATCTTTTTCTTCAGGTCGGTCTCCCATGAAGGCACACACACACACACATCCCCCTCTCCCTCATATCGGGCATTCTTTATCTCTCACGTGCATGCGCAACGATCGATGTTCCTCTATGTGTGTGTGTATATAGCTAGGTCTTTCATAGTTTTCCACATAAACTGATCAATCTATATATCTAGTGAGGTCTCACCCTCTTTCCCACGTCCACATCGATCAATCTATACCTCTCTATATAGGATTACATATATAGCTAATACACCCACATTAATTATATATCCAACGCCCCTCTCATCATCCATGCCTCCCGCTTCATCTCTCAGACGCGCGCACAATGGCGAAGACAGGGGGCAGCAAGGGCCCTGCCCTCCCCCTAACATCACTATATATCGAGGCTAATATGAATGTGATCATTAGACAATTGCTGGTAAAAATGGTTTAAGTTGATGAATTGGCCCTCCTCATAAAGGATTAGCAATGCTTGGCCCCCTAGCTCATGGGACATTTTTCATGGCCCCGCCACTACTTGCAACAGCACACGTTCTCGCCCCCTCTCTCTAAATATCGATCTCGCAGTTGTGCACGCCTTCATAGTCTCCCTTCACTTGGTCCCACGCACCATCTTCTAGCCCCCACCAGATTTTGCCACATGTACAATCTAGCAGACTCCATGGTTGAACTTAAGCATAATGCACAAATCTCAAAACAACAGTGGTTCTCCTTTGTTCTAGAATCTTCCGTGTCATAACTTCCCAAACTTTTTTCTAGTTGAATTGCCATTATTTGTTTTTACTTTATGCTTTACAACACACAATTCCATGAATCATAAAATAGATTAAGGGCTTCTTTGATTCAAAGGATTCTCAAAGGAATTTTGGAGGATTCTAATCCTTTGGAATTTTTCCTATCTTGGTTGTTTGATTCGTAGGATTGTAAACCATAGGAATTTTTCCATATGATTCATTTGCACTAGATTTCATAGGAAACATTCCATCCACTCAAACCTCTTTGAAAGAATTCTGCGTTTTTTCTATGCACAATCAAACACTCGTACAATCCTATAGGATTCAAGACGACATTCCACTCTAATCCCATGTTCTTCCTATTCCCGCATTTTGGAAATCCTATGAATCAAAGAGGCCCTAGGTTTTTTATAAAAACTAATTGATTTTGAATGAGATGAACTATAAGAATTAAATGAAGGTCTACATCAGAATTAAATGAGCTTACATGCTATAGTGTGGTATTTATTCATAATTTAGTTGCAAAATCCGTGCAATGCACGTGTATCTCACTAGTACTTTGAGTATGTGCAAAACACAATGGCACGCTACACAGTGTCTCTCTTACAGTTCATGAAGCCACGTCGCACATGTGGAGGCGTTGTCGCGACATCCTTGTGTGGATTGATCACAGTGACATGCTGCTGGTTCCAGAAGAATGTACTCGTCCTCCCTGAGCCACACTGGCGGTACATGCACGAAGCGAAGATGTGCACGCACGCCACGCACACACTCATTCCCTCGCACGCAGACGCGGGTACACGGGCGGAAGCAATTTTGTAACAAGATCCACCCCATGTGATAATTTGACGCGTGTAAAGTCCTTCACTCCATTGATGGTCAATTAATACAGCGCATGCAAATTGAGTGGACGTAAGGGCGGAAGAAAGACATTACTACTCCACTGCGCGCATGCGAGTAGTTAAATCATGGGTTGCTAGTAGTACTTCCATTGGTCTCCTTCGCATTTTGTGCCAACTTTTGACATTAACATACTATTTACGCATCTGAGCAGTGTAGTCTACCTGAAATTTATGTTCCACTAAACTCATCGGGAGCCGTTTCGGGCCTCGAAACCAAAACCCATCAATTTATCTTTACCTTATTCCCATCACATTCGAAAGTACTACTACTACAATTAAGTGCAAGCATGCTCACATCTACTAGTACGTACCAAACCTGAACGTGTTCCCACTATGCAGGTATTAGTACTAGTGCTAGTACTTAGGTTATAAAAAGGGGAACTACCTAACCAAAAATTACTCTACCTTTCCTCCTCATAAGTGCTTCTTCTTCGTCCGTCCTTTCCATGTCCTGCGCAGAGCTCTAGGTCGAGAACTACTTGTAACAAGGGAGCGGCAACCAAGGCTGCAAAAAAAAGAGAGGGCTCGCCGGCATGCAGAGACCCCGAAAGATCTCTCACGGGCTAGCGATGGCTCCCAGGAGTTCCCTAGTCGTGGAGGCGAACATGCCAAGCTTGCGGCGCTGGAGTCGTTATCCCTCGACGGCATGCCCGATTATCTTAATAAGCACCTCAATAAGCAGAAGGAGTTCATCCACAACTTGGTGGAGCTGCTGAAGGAGAGCCTTGACGACATGCCCGCTGAGCTCAATAAGCAGGGGGAGTTGACCGCCGACTTGGTGATGCTGCTGAAGAAGAGCATTGCCTCGGAGAAGAAGGCGACCGGCGAAATCCTGCAACTTCAGGAGGACAAGGCGAAGCTCTTCCACAAGCTCGACCTACTGAAGGAGAAGAATGCCGGATGGAAGAAGCTGCATGAGAGTAGTAGTTCCTCGATGAAGATGCTGCAGGACCTCGTCATGGAACAGAAGGAGGAGTTGGCGAAGCTCCGCATCGAGCACCCGACTGCTGTCAAGGTACGTAATGCGTCCGTGGATCAGATGATGAAGGCTCGCTTCGAGAAATCCCGCATCATGGAGAAAATGAAGAAGATGGCGGAGGAGACGTGCAAGGAGATGGAGGTCGTGGAGGCGATGAAGAAGCAATTATGACTCCGCGGCGAATTAGATCATTTGGGGTGATAATCTTCCTTCTTCTTTTGCTCCTGTGTTTCTTCTTTTGCTTCGGGTGTTTCGCCGCACATGTCATGTTCTTTGTGAGGCATGAATAGAACAATGCTAACAATGAGATGACTAGCAAATTAGATCATTTTTATCGCCATATGGCACTGGGCTGCCGTGTTTCGTGCTCCTCCGTCGTAGTACTACTCTAGTGGAAAACTTGAGTATACCGCATGGTTCTTTTCTCCTCCTCAGGTCGTCGGCATATTTATACGAGCAGTCAAATCGCAAGGCCCCGCCTTCCAGTGGTAATGAGCCGCCAAATCACAGAGGCCCTCGCCTCTCGTGAAAAGGACCAAGCTAGACTGCCCCGCCCTCTAGCCTTTTAAAAATGTATACATTTGTACAGTAGTAGTATCGATGGATTGCGCCATGGAGCAAAACTAACAAGATGAAATTAAAGAAAAAAGGTGGTACATATATACTATATGACACTACCCACTATGAAGGTACTAGTAACATAGACTAGTAACTAGTCTATGTTACTCTCCACTATGATCAGCCAAAGCCAAGGCGCGGATACCAATGAGGGCCTGGTTGCCTCTATACTTGGACAACTCACCCGAATGCATGCGCACTAGGTAGACAAAGCTCGTTTCGTGTTGGTTCCATGTGCGGCCGGCACATTAACCAAAACCTCGCGCCTCCATCTTAGCCTCTGCGTTTTAAAATTCTCAATCTCAAGGCCAAGGAGCAACGTGAAATCTATGATAGAGCCAATTAGATGGTTGAGAACACTACAATTCGTAGCTACAGATGCGTGTGTGAGAGAGGACGAGTGCGTGCGTGCACCTCTTCTTAGAGTACAAGTGTATGTGGGTAGCATCGACCTAGGGAGCAGCGATGGTGCGTGCGAGAAGTCCTGAGAGATAGGTGTAATGCGTCTGGAAAAAGACTAGTCTATAGCTCGCCACGAGGCTATTCCTGTCGAATGCCAAGCGTAAGATATGTATTCGACGGTGCCAGTTTTTGCACATACACAACAGTAGAAAAAGAACTAGTACCATAGCATATGCTACACCACAGCCGAGAAAACATGCCGACGTTACGCCATCCGGGAATAGTGTCGCACTTCGAAACTAGAACTGTCAATAAATTTTGAGCGTGTCTCGTCACATTCCAAATTACTACTACTACCACGCTATATTTAATTGCAAACCTGTTCACACCGATCACAACGTAAACGGTTTCCCAGTTAGGAGCGTATTAGTAGTACTATGTTATAAATACTACTATGCTAAGATGACTGCACATTCCTCCTCAACTCCTCATCCACAAAAAACAATCAAGTCAATCAAGCCATAGCCAGCATGAGTTCTGGGTCGAGAGATTTCCACCAGGGAGAGGTGAGCATGGAAGAGGAAGCACGAGAGATGTCCCGCCTCACCGCGAAAGCAGCCGACATGTCCAGCCGCGGAGCAGTAGCAACACAGAGGTCCCGCCGCACCGTCGATGTAGCAGACTGGTCCGCCCATGCCGCAGAAGCAGTAGCGATGTCCCACCACACCACCTAAGAAGCACAGAGGTCCCTCCGCGCCGCGGCAGCCTAGGAAAATTTCTCGCGGGCAGGCGAGGACTCTTATAGGCGCATGCATGCGATGGTCCATAGCCAGATGGATCAGATCTCCGGCTAGCGAGGTTGAAGGACGAGGCTACCGGCATCATCTGGCAACTAGGGAGGGCAATGCGAAGCTCCGAGGCAAGTGCGACCTGCTGAGGGCGAAGATCGCCGAAAGGGTGAAGCAGGAGGAGGAGACCGCTGCCTTGTTGCAGAGGACGTGCGTCATCATCAAGAAACTTATGGATGAGAATGCCATGCTCCGCATTGAGCGCAACAGGCTGGTGGTGGATTCCATGGATGCTGCCAAGCAGCGTATTAAGGACATGAAACTGATGAAAGAGATCATCGCCCACCGTGAGAACTAGTCTCCGCAACCTGCAACGCATAAAGAAAGTAGAGATCAGCGAGCCAGATCGTTGTATGTGTCTTCCTTCTTCTTTTGCCCTTGTGTATTTCGGGCGTAGCCACATGTGGCTTTTTTAGTTATCTTCCTAATTATGTAAGACAATTATTATCCACTCTCGTCATCGTTATATATATTCATCACACTAGTAGAAAAAGGGTCAAACGTGAAGCACATTAGTGCCAGTTTGAATTTGAGCCGGCACTAATGTGACCATTAGTGCTGGTTCCAACGGCTAGGTGGGCGGGCATCATTAGTACCGGTTCGTGGGCAACCTTTAGTACCGGTTCATGCCACGAACCGGTACTAATGAGGCTGTGTCAGGCTATGGTCAGGCTGGGGGCCCCACAAAGACCTTTAGTACCAGTTCATGGCATGAACCGGTACTAGAGTTTCTTAGTAAGCTGATTTTTAGTCCCACCTCACCAAGAGAGAGGCAGTATGAGCGGTTTATAAGCCGTGAGTGCAGAGACAATGACGAAGAGGCGCAATGCTCACCTACACATTGCTTAGCTTCAAGCCTTTCAGAATAGCATAGATTGCAGTGAGCCATGTGCAGTGCAGTCTACACTATTCCGAAAGGCTTGAAGCAAATTAACCAGCATTGCACCTCTTTTTTATTTTTAATAACTTATTTGAACTCCGGACTTCTTGTGTTTCAAAGGGGCGTCATCAATTTCCAACACGTTCTGACATCATTTGCTGTTTTTCAGTCATTTACCGAATTGTTTAGAGAGCTAAATGACCGTGAAATTGAAAATCACTACAAAATGAACTGTGAAAATGTTGAAATTTGGCATGGTATCATCATTTCATGCGCATAGCATGTGCGAAAGAGTAGAGAGGGTCACGGCAAAAACTGGACGCACTTTGTGTACAAACTGGACAATGTCTTTCGGAGTATCAGGGTTTCGGACGAGAACTCATCTGTTACACGGGCACTTCAATGTTTTTGTACTTATTTGAACTCTGGACTTCTTTTGCGTTCAGTATGTAGCATTCAAACCGGCGTCATCAATTTCCAACACGTTCTGACATCATTTACTGTTTTTCAGTCATTTACCGAATTGTTTAGAGAGCTAAATGACCGTGAAATTGAAAATCACTACAAAATGAACTGTGAAAATGTTGAAATTTGGCATGGTATCATCATTTCACCCACATATCATGCTATTTTTCATGCATTTAATGATTTGTTTTGAGAACTAAATGACCTAGAAATTGAAAAGCACTACAAATGAACTCTGAAAAAGTTGAAACTTGGCATGGTATCATCATTTCACCCACATATCATGTTCAAAAAAGTAGAGAGGGTTACGGCAAAAACTGGATGCACTTCGTTTACAAACTGAACAATCTCTTTCGAAGTATTCGTGTTTCTGACGAAATTAAACTCATCTGTTACAAAGGCATTTCATTTTTTAAACTTATTACAACTCCAGAATTTTTGTGCATTCAGTATGCACCATTCAACTGCTAGGAGGGAGGAGCTCTTTAGTACCGGTTCCAACTGCTAGGCGGGAGGAGCTCTTTAGTACCGGTTCGTGGCAAACCTTTAGCACCGGTTCATGCCACGAACTGGTACTAATGAGGTTGTGTCAGGTAAGGCTGGGCCCCCACGAGCACCTTTAGTACTGGTTCATGGCATGAACCAGTACTACAGTTTCTTAGTAAGCTGTTTTTTAGTCCCACCTCGCGAAGAGAGAGGGACTAGGAGCGGTTTATAAGCCCTGAGTGCAGAGACGATGAAGAAGAGGCTCAATGCTCACGTTGCTCAGCTTCAAGCCTTGAGGAATATGGTAGACTGCATGGAGCTATGTGCAGTGCAGTTTACACTATTCCAAAAGGCTTGAAGCTAATTAATGAGTATTGCACCTCTTTTTTATTTTTAATAACTTATTACAACTCCGGACTTCTTCTGTTATGGCAAAAACTAGTTGCACTTCGGCATTTCATTTTTTTAAACTTTGGTTATAACTCCAGACTTTGACCATCAAGTTTTAACCATCAACTTGGCATGGTATATAAAAATAAATGAATAGAAAAAAATAAATAAAGCAGAAAAGAAAAAATAGCAGAAAAGAAAAAAACTATAGTAGAAAAGAAAAAAAACTATATAAAAAAACTACACAAAAATAAATAGAAGAAAATAAATATAGCAGAAAAGAAAAAACTACTCAGAAATAAATAGAAGAAAAAATAAAGCAGAA
>NC_057794.1:414012972-414014143 GCF_018294505.1 Triticum aestivum | reverse complement strand
TTGCTATTTTTCATAGAAGAAATAAATAGAAGAAAATAAATATAACAGAAAAGAAAAAACTATACAAAAAACTACGCAGAAATAAATAGAAGAAAATAAAGCAGAAAAAAAAACTATAAAAAAAATTGGGGCGCTGCCCTGTGGGCCTGCTAGGCCACGGGCGTGCAATTACAGGCCCTAAAGGCCCAGCAGACTCACAGGGCAGCACGCAGAAGTTAGGCCCACAAGCCTGCTATATAGAGGAGTTCAAAGAGGCAGCCGCGGCTGGGTTTATAAACCAGTGCGGCTGCCCTTCGCCCGGCGAGGTGGGACTAAACTTTGTGCACCGCGGGGTGGCAGCGCTAGGCCTTTAGTACCGGTTGGAGCCACCAACCGGTACTAAAGGCCCATCCTATATATATAGCACTTACGAAAATTTTAGTTTTCATCCCCCACTTCGTCTCCAACGCGCCGCTCGATTCCGTCGTCGTCGTGTCGCCGCTCATCGCCCGTCGCCCGCCGTCTGTCGTCGTCGCCCGTCGCCTGCCGCCGTCTGTTGTTGTCACTGTGCCGCCGCGCCCGGTACGTCTCTCCCGTACGCCAGTGCCCCCGCCCCATATGCCGCCGCCCCCGCCCCGTACACCGCCGCCCCCGCCCCGCCCCGTACGCCGCGCGCCGCCCCTGCCCCATACGCGCCGGCGCCCCCTGCAGCGTACTGTGCATGCACATACGTACACACACACGTATACGTATACACGCAGTACACCCACATACACACACATACACATACAATTTTTTACTAGTTGAATAATTAATATAACTACTTTATTTTTAGTAAGAAAATAATCAAACTACTTTATTTAGGTATATATATGAGATTTGAACTAGTTGAGTAATTAATATAACTAGTTTATTTTTAGTAAGAAAATAATCGAACTACTTTATTTAGGTATATATATATGAGATTTGAACTAGTTGAATAATTAATATAACTAGTTTATTTTTAGTAAGAAAATAATCGAACTAGTTTATTTAGGTATATGAGATTTGAACTAGTTGAATAATTAATATAACTAGTTTATTTTTAGTAAGAAAATTTAGGTATCTGAGATTTGATGATCTAATTAAAATATTATTTGTTAATGAGTTTTTCTGTTTATTTAATTTTTTATATATTTTTAGTTTATATAAA
>NC_057794.1:413966701-414012677 GCF_018294505.1 Triticum aestivum | reverse complement strand
TAAATGTTAGATTAATGTCGAATGTTAGATGAATTAGATAGAAAAGTTAAATATATAGTAATGTCAATTGTTAGAGATGAATATAGTTATATATATTAATGTCAAATGTTAGATGAATATATATCTGAATTAGCTAGATATTAATTAATGTTAGATAGTAATAAGTGTTTAATGTTTCACCTATATGAACATAGGAAATGTCATCTGACGATGAAAAAGATTTCATTATGTGCGAACACTGTGAAGACCAGCGCGGCCTGTGCAACAGAAATTTCCCCTGCCATCCCCTGCCATGCAAGAATTTTTGTCTTGGACAAGATAGGTTTTAGTGCTATAGATGATATGGAGGTAAAGAGAGTTTACTTGAAGACCAAGCATGGGTATACTTTCAACGTCAAATTATATAATGGAGACACATACACCCATTTTGAATGCAAAACTTGGCAAGCACTATGCAAGGCTTATGCATTTGAGCCTGATATGGTTATCACCTATGATATTCGTCCGGAAGATGATATTGAAGGTAATATAGACATCTGGGTCGATGTGCAAACGCCTCCAGTTCTACCATTATGTGAGTTTTTCTCAACCATGCATGCATATGTTTATGTCTTTGATACAGTTTATTCAAAAATAGTTGACAACTAATTTGTATTGTCAGCTTATTTCGGTTCAAGCAAACATGTCCGGCGCTTGGTAGACAGGACCTACTACTGCCCCAGGGCTGAACTAAACTGCGAGGAGATAAGTCATTATGTTTCATGGCTTGAGGATCTTCATACTGTCAAGACAAATTTTCTTCCTGAACTTAGAAATGTTAGTACTCAAAACGTGCGACCAATAGTGATCGTATTGAACTATGGTCACATCTATAATCGAAAGATGGTAAGATTTTTACTATTTGTCCTTAGTGCATCTTTTGCATACATTATTTTTGAAGCCAAACTTTCATTGCTAAGTATATTAATTACTATACGATGTTCTTCAATAGGGACTCCCGATGACAGTTGTGCCTCAGTGGATCGAGACAAAAGGTCGCATGTCAATGGTTAGCTTATGACCAAGATTTCCTACATTGCACATGAGTGCATTCAGGATTTCTGAAAGCGAAGAATGCTTAATAGTGAAAGATTGGAGCAAAATTGTTAACGATCGCAGAGAAGTACTAGGGGGCAGCAAGGAGAAGCGCAACCCAAGATTAGGAGACAGATTCATCTGCATGCTCCAGTATGATGAATCAGGAGAGCTATACATGTTCTATGCTATTCTACCTGAGAGGGAGCAGCAGGAGTGATTTAGCTAGTTCATGCTCTTAGTACTTGTCCTCTCTCATGTCCGTATTGTCCTGAACTTAATTAATCTCAAATAGTGATTTGCTTGTGAATGCTTATAATATCATGACCATGTTGAACTCGATGATATCTTTGCTTCTGTTACAAGTGAATGTTTCTTCTTTAAGCTAGCTAGTGTTGGTGATGATTAGATAGCGGTAATGACTATGATGATTAAATAGTGGTAATTAATGACGACTACGATGATTTTTAGATAGCCAGTATATATATACTGTTGTTGGTGATGATATGATGCAAGAGTTTATTTATTTATTAATATGTGATGATGATGATGAGTTATTATATGTCATTTATGAAAGAAACCGCAAATTAGTTTGAACTGGATGGATCCTAGCTAAGTTATCAAGTATATATATATGCCATATCCATATCCATATCAAGTATAACAACTCATTATAACGTAAAACAATCCTAAATTAAATTGATAACACAAATTTAAATGAAAAATAAAAAATAAAACAAAAAACCCATAAACATTTAGTACCGGTTGGTGTTACCAACCGGTACTAAAGGGCTCCCGACCCCTGGAGCTGGCTCGTGCCACGTGGTTGCCCTTTAGCACCGGTTCGTGCTGAACCGGTACTAAGGGGGGGGGGGGCTTTAGTGCCTACACTTTAGCACCGGTTACGGAACCGGCACTAAAGGGCCTTACGAACCAGTGCTATTGCCCGGTTCTGCACTAGTGATCAGTCTTGCTATAAGTCGCAGCAGATGCTATATAGGTCCGTCGGATCTTACATCAAGATTCGTGCAAAATTTTCTTTTTTCTCTCTTAAATCTCAGTCGAGTGAGACATTGCCACGCCATTAAACTGAGGCTCGGGCGCCATTAATGGAGACGTTAGGAGAGAGGTGGATGGCAGATGGAGGTCAAAGGGCTCGCACGCCTCCCGTACTCAAATAGCTACCCTGCACGGTGCCTCCTAGCTAACAAAAAAAGGGGACGTGTGGTGACACGTAAATGGTAAATAGAACGCCCATAGTTTCAATAATACTTGTGTTTCCGATTGGAACGTGACAACACTTGTTCCAAAATGACTTTGTTGATTGTTAATGTGTGTGCCTTCGCAAATCAGACATCAAAATTACGACGGCATGTTGGTTCCATGTCATGACACCAAGCCAAGTTTCATGATTTTCATGCGTGTTTCGGATTTATAGGAATTAAAAAAAACCAATTTTCTCAATGTTTCCAACCGAGCCATGTCGCCCAGATGTTTGAATTTCATTCCCATTTCTGGCATGGGACCTAGAAATTTACCCGAGGACACACATGTGATTTTTCAACCAGCTTTGGTGCACTGGAGCATGTGTTTGTATTTAAAATTTGAATTATGCACACAAAGGTGACACGTTCCCTCTTAGAACCACGAGCCTTTTTGAGAGAAGCTCCGATTTGCAAGAAACTTATACCAAAACTTAGTTCCTATTCTGCAATTTTTTTACCACATCATGGTAGTACCACGATGCCAAGATGTTTGAATTTCATTTCCATTTCTTGCATGGGACCTAGAAATTCACCCGAGGACACACATGCGATTTTTCAACCAACTTTGGTGCACGGGAGCATGTGCTTGTAGTTCAAATTTGAATTATGCACATTAAATGAACAGAAACTCAATTAATGTATAAAAAGGCCAAAAGAACCCGGAATAATTCCAAAATTTAACAAGGCACTCATATAGTTCTATGTTGCCTCTGTAAAGAAAATATGGGGGGAGGCAACGTATATTGGTTCGCACACAAAGGTGTAAAAAAATAATGAAATTAGCATACCTATTTAATTCTTGGGTTCTTATTATTTATGCCACTAGTTGTGTATCACTACTCAGTTTTGCCATTAGAAGTTACAACTACTCAAAAAATGCCATCGATTCGTGAGACGCCTGCTCAAAAATGCAATTAGATATATAAAAATGCCATCGTTAAGTTAGATGTTTGCTCAAAGATGCCATTAGACATTGTTATTTTCATGACAAACCCGTTGACCATGTTACATGACAAAAACAAGCCGATTCTCACAATGATAAGTTAATGGTGTCCAGCACAACACACCCCTCAAATAAAACTAAGCACCCTGGAATTCTTTGACAAAACTAAGCACCCTAAAATTCTTTGAAAACTAAACTGTTGGCTATATGATGTTGGCCATATATATTGTACGTATATAATGTGAAGAAACGAGTGGTAGTACTATACCAACTAAAAGATTAAATGTACGAAATATAATGAGAAGAAACATAACATAGTTCTGCTGGGGGCTCAACACAACACACCCCTCAAATAAAACTAAGCACACCAGAAATTAAACTAAGCAACTAATCTGGTAGGCACTGCATTAGAACCACCATGAGCAACGACACTGCCACCTTACCTGGAGTCCTCGTCCACGTCCCCGACTTCGTCCTCGTCCCTCTTCCTCTTGGGCGATACTTCTTTGCTTGAACCGCACACTTTGCTCTTGCTCTTCATCCAACCCTTGTAGATATTGAGACAAAGGTAGCCATCCATTGCAGCGTAGTGGATGTGGTCTATATCTAGTATAGTCTACTGCCATGCACGATGAAACGTGTGCAGAGGTTTCTTCAATTCACCGTACGAAGGATGAACCATGGCTCCTGCCAGGGTCAGCATTAAAGGCTGATCAAGGGAGGGCACCAGCCCTTCCTTCTGGAGGTCGAAGGGGTCGCCTACAACGAGGCCTATACGACCCAGGATTTCCTTGTCATTCCTAAAGTCTACAGTAATGAATTTGACTCAGACGCCCGTGAGGAACTTCTTAAATTCCTCGCACTCAATGTCGGCATGACATATGTGGTAGACCAAGCATAAGTCATGCACGCAAACCTGGATCACGGCGGGCTTCTTCTTCTCCGCCTCCTTTAGATTCTTCTCGCTTCCCAGGACTGTGGTGTACTCAACATCTAGCCCAGCGACCCACTCATCATTTGATTTTTCGAACATGCGTTTGAAGCGAGCAAGGCATTCTTTCACCTTTGCGGAAGAACGGGTGTAGACGACGTCGAACTCATCACTGGTGATGGTTCTAACCTTGTACTCACCGCCGATCATGGAGATTTGGGACGCCATGGATTTGGGAGGAGGGTTAGGATTAGTGGAACTGCCGTAATGTGAAAGGACGGGACGACTAGGAGCGGTTTACCGATTGTAAAATATCGAGTGGGGGGGGGCATGTGAATGGCAGGGTAGTGGCTTTCCTGGTGGATAAATGGATTCATGTACAGTACTATGGGGGCCCAATTAGATGTCATGTCTACTCGACGCCCAATTAAATGGCTTTCGATGTCATGTCAAGCATCGGGAAAATTACAGGTGATACGAAGCTTTCCATTCTCCCATGATACGGGCTTCCGAGAGCCCTTGGATCTGAGATCGAATGGTTGCATGGCGTGATTCTAGACCTATGGGTGAATATCCTATCCTAGAGGGTTATTCTGCAAATTTTCAGCAACTTAGCATGTGACTGTTTGATCTCAGATCGAAGGCCTACCAGCAGCCCGTATCATGGTCGCGCCTACCATGACCGTCGCCTCACTCGCGCGGTCGCTCCCTTGGAGATTTAGCACAGTGCGTGAGGCTATCTGATGTTGGCATGTCATACATAGTCATCACTTAGTCACTCATACAACAAGGTTAGCTATAAGGTTGGCTATAAGAGTATTTTTGTTTACTTCTCTCTATCTCTTTCTTCATAGTATTTATTGCATTTGCCAAGGAGTGACCTCTTCCAATGAAATGTTGCTTAGATGAGGTGCTATGGGCATTAAATGACTTAGCAACTCAAGTCCCCAATGCATAGGTGCTTAGTTTTTTGTTGCTAAGTTTGCTTCATCTTGGTACACGCACTTATCACCGTTTCTTCCTAGGGCCACCAAACTAGTCTCTCTCTTCTTAATTAACTTGCCACATTGGACTTTATGCCTATGTGGCAGGCTTAGCACCTGTAGGATCAAGTACAACAGTGGGCTATAAGCCCTCTTTACATGGCATTTTTGCATATGTGGGGGAAAGCGACAAGGAAAAAGTGGAGGAGTGGGCTCTCAAGCAAGAGCTAGCCTCTACATGGTGGAGCATCAGGAGAGGCACCTGTATGGAGGTGGTCAGGAATCGGGAGACTCATGCCAGTCATAGTACCGCAGTTAAAATGATAATGGCAAGTCAAATCACCAGGCCCCACCTGTCCAACAGTAACTCACTATCAAATCACACAGCCCTACGTTTGCAACAGCCTACTCCCTCATCTTCTCATGTCTATGTCGAAGCGACTAGGCGGAACTGCCCCGCCTACCGCGCGGGAAAAGCCCTGCCCTCGACTTTTAAATAGTACAATATACTAATTTTGTATCCATGGATTGTGCCGTCGAACAAAGCCTCAAGAAAAAGGCGGTACACATGTACGGAGTATACAGCACGCCCGTCGCGTTCGCGTCGCACCCCAGACGGTCGGTCGGTCTGGCACGCCGCTCTCCGAATGGAACGCGTGTCATATTGCGTTTGCACACACATGTGGGACCACAATTGAGAACCGAACATAGGTACACTCCCCGGCCCCGCAAGTCGGGTGAGTTAATAGAAGAGAGAGACGAGCGATAGTACTACTAGAGAAGTGTTATAGGAGTACATACGTTGGTACTTGGACGATCCCTGCAAGACACGAAAGATCAGTTCGTCCATGCATGTGACCAGACTCCAGCAGACACGCCTGGATTGGCTATCATCTACATATCGTGCAGGCTGTGTTGTACAGGGCTGTAGTTCTGGTGAGAAATCTAAGGTTTCTTGTCATCTCGCAAAATTAGGTGTCATGTGCTTCGGATCACCGCGAGGGTTAAACAGCGACAACTGAGTTGGGCTAGTCATTGGGGCACATGCATGGAGACTACTCGACTGCCATCTAGGTCAAGCCGGCTATGTTAATTAGGACATCTATCGACGGACCCCTTTTCTTCGAGTTTATCTTTAATTTGAGATTTGATACTCGTCTAGTTTGTCCGTCGGGATTCATCTTGTCTCCTTTGGGCAGTGAGGTTATGATTTCTTGTCATGTGGCATTTTTTCGTGTTATATGTTATAATCCGGTGCTTCAGATCAAAATGACGAAAACTGCACCTCCGAGGCACGTGCATGAAGACTTCTCGATAGTCATTGCCGAGGTCAAGCCGGCTTCAGTCGGTAGACAAAAGAAAACTAGTACTCCACTATATAGGCAGGAGCCTCCGCGCTTGCTTGCTAGTGTTGCTCTCTTCACACTGTCTCGTCCTCTCCAGATCTAAAAACGACAGCGGTGGATACACTCTCTCTCTATACTCACCGCTGGTCACAGATCCAGCCGGATCCTCTCCGCCGGGGAAGGTGAGAAGGTGCAACGTTCACGCGGTCGTCCTCAGCGACGGCTCTTACCCACTGCCGGCGCGTCCCGATCAGCGTGCCTTGCCATTCTCTCCCAAGCATCACTGGCGAGGGAGGGCCTCCCACCCCTTCTTCCTCGCTGCCGTAGTGTGGGCAGATCTGGCCTCCCGCCGCCCACCTAGCGACATTCCGGCGACCCTCAGGTATAACTTCCTTCGAAACCAGCCTTGCTCTACTTCCCGAGCTCCGGACGTCACTGCATTTGTATCTTTTACTATTTCTCAGGCCCCTCGTAGATAGGATTGATCGGATGTTCGAAAACCACCTAATTTTTTTATTGTTAAGAGGTAAAACTAGTTCATGCACTCGAATCTAGTAGTACTTGGTTCAAACAAGGAAGAAAGGGGGTGGGGGTGGGGGAAGATTTGTTACCTGAATCTAGGACTTGGTCGAAAGAGGAAATAATGGGGGCGAAAAGTAGCATAGACTGGCTATCCAACTGGTCTCTAGGTCTAATAGAGAAATAAAGGGAACACAGTACACACTCGATATAAACCCGATCTATTGGTTGAAAAAGGAAAGAGAGTGGGTACTGGGGGACAAGTCAACAGAGTAAATCCAGCATTAGATTTGCTAGCCTCACACAGTATAAGGTGGCTATATACTGAACAAAAATGGGACCAACCCAGATATCCTCTTCTGATGTTTGTTGCCCCGAGCCGCTCTTATGTAATGCCACTGGTAAAATGTAGCAGTCGCACTGTTAAAAGTAAGGACACGTTAAACCAATGTTGTTTTCAATGTAATGCCTCCATTAATATGAATTAATGGCACTTTTTTTCATGTCCTGCTAAATTTCCCATTAAGATAAGTTGCTTCTTTTCGTTAGAAATGCAACTGTCCTAGTCCGCCTACTCTCCCGTGCCCAAATACTGACTCTATAGCAGCTGTTAATGTAATGTTGCTGGCAAAATGAAGCAATGGCATCATTAAAGTAATGTCGTATTTAACGGTTGTCATAGTTAATCCTAATGCCCACACTAATATCTAGCATTGCTGCTAGAAATTGCTACTATCCTTGTATGATTGCCATTCAGATAAGGAACATGCTTTTTTTCATTTGATGCATGTTCATCACTTGTTAGTCACCCTCCTTTCCACCTTTTTTGTGCAAACAGAGATATAAATTTCACGCTTGATCTTAGTTGAACTGCACAAATGATATCCAAATTATAGTTGAACATTCCAGGAGCTTCATGACCAACCTTGATGTTGCTCAATTTTATTGCAACTAATGAAGAAGAAGCTCTTTGGGTTTTGTTTTCTGATGGAAATGGAACCAGGGCTGGAGCCCTTTTCTTAAAAAAGAAGAAGAAGAAGCTGCTAGCTCATGGGACATTGCTTCATTTTAGGTGAACTGCACCAAAAGGTCCCATGAATTGAATCATCCATGTTGGTGACTGGTGTCATCCCTTCTACGATGGCGTTGATTGAAGATATGGTTCCCATCACGAGGTATGTTCCTTTTTGGTCTGACCGTTTGCCAAAGATCCTGCATGTTGATCCCGCTCTTGTGCTACTGTTTTGGCACTGCCAAAAGAAGTAATGTTATTATTTTGTGCCTTAATCTAGTGGCACTATTAATTTGAGGCAATGTTTTGGCACCGCTAGTGCCACTGTCTTTTTATATATCAAAAGAGGGGGTTCCCTCCGATTTCATTAAAGAAACCCAACCATAGATAACTATTACCCGACAACATCTCAGTGTAAACGGGCAGTTATGCAACTACTACTAGGACGGACTGAGTACTAGCAGGAGACAAGTTCGTCACATAAGCTAGGCAGGTAGGGGAACGCAGCACCAGCTCGACCAAGTTTGGATTACAACCCAAATGCTACCACAGAAACATCAGGGGGGAAGATAGGGACTGAAAGAGCCAGCTTCAACATCCCAGTCTAAGCACCCCCGGTCTTCATCCTTGTGACGCACGGTACACCTCGTTTGCTACCTGCTCGACCCTAGTGTCACTAATAAAATGAAGTAATAATACAGTTAAAATAGAGCGGGTGTCCTCTCTATCATTTCATTTCCAATGTAGATAAAGAAAGTGCTTCTCTTTGTTAATGTATGTTTCATCAACTAGTCCCATTGTTAATGTTTAAGCATTTCTGCAAACTGGGGTGCTTAATTTTAGTTGATCTGCACAAAAATAGAGATTTGAATGTCTCAAGGCCCCTCCTTGTACTACCGCTGTACACTGATGTTCATCACTGGCAGAAGGTGTATCGAGGAGACTTGGGACGATTTCAAGTATGAGGCGTGGCGTACCATATGAGGCGTCGCAGGGCCCATCTCGCCCTCGTAGCATGGCATACTATGACACTATCGCAATATTTTCTTATATTTATTTTGCGTGTTTCATCAACTAGTGCCACTATAATGTAATCACGCTTTTTCATTATCTATGCAAACAGGGTTATTCAGCTGCATTTTGGTGGAATTGCACAAATATACAGATGGAACCGACATATATATGCAGAGTGCGAGGTGTGCTAAGTAAAAATTACCGACACCAACCATGCTCCATGCACGCATTGGAATCCACCACCACCAGTGGGATGTGTGGCGCTCTCTGTGGACCGATCTTTCTCGGTAGCAAATCCTCTAACCAAATACTAGTAGCTTATATTGGCAGTTTTCTAGGGAGTACTCTTTTCTAAAAGAAGCACCAATCTATTTTTATTTATTTGTACACAGTGTCACAACTTTGATCCAAAGGTCCAGAGCTATTTAAGGGTGATTCGCGTAGTACTCGGAGACTGATTGTAAGCATGATTTTCATTAGCTGTCACACTGATTGTAAGCATGATCAGGTGGAAGATTAGGTTAGTGCGAAGCTTACCTTAAACCCTACCGCCACCATTGAAACAAGGCGAGCGTCGAGGGAACCGTGGAGAACGGCGGGGAAGCGACGTCGCGCCATCCGGCCTCCTCTTGTGGTGGGAGAACAAATACTCCTGTGGCTTCGGCTGGCTCTGCACCCTCACGAACGGCACACCATACTCGATCGATTCGTTATCCTCTGGGTGGTAGACTTTCGACCTGTACTCCCACCACCTCCGCCTGACTTTCACCTCGGGAGAATCTGTCTACTCCATCGCCCAGAGGAGATACTCGATGAACTCGAAGGACCGCGGCGTGACTTCTGCCAAGGAGTACATGTACATCGCCGCCGTCTCGCTCTTTCGCATACATTGCCACATGGCCCTCATCGTCCTTGAAATCTCCCACTCATTGTCAAAACAAGTAAGGATCTCCTTCAACCTGGCTAACTTTTCCTTGTCGCCGCTGGCGATCTGCCTGATTCGCTGCTGCATCCTCTCCATAAATGTCCTTCTGAGTGGTCCGGTACTAGCTTTGGAAGATGGGAGGAGAGACGGTGGTCTTGCAATAGAGAAGAGGGAGAGGCGAGATAGTGGTTTTGGAATGGAAATGATGGACAGGAGAGGAGGTGGTTTTGCAATGGAGAAGAGGGAGAGGCGACACAGTGGTTTTGGAATGGAGATGATGGAGAGGAGAGGAGGTGGTTTTGCCATGGAGAAGAGGGAGTGGAGCGTGCGACAGCGATTTAGGATTGGACGAGAGGGCCGGCGCGCTGTGACTCGATCAAAATCAAAATCAATTTACCCTTCAATTAAGAAAGCGACCCTGCATTAACTAGTCTCCCTTTTATTCTGGGTCATAATTGACCATGATTTTCGCAAATAAAATATATGTTATACGTTGGAAAAATAATATAATTTGAAAGTACATTCGGATATGAACCAAACGATACTATTTTTGGTGACATGCATTCACATTTGGTTGTCAAATACAGTACGTGGTCAAACTTTGACCCAAAATACGCAAAACAAAAAATACTTCCAAGACCAGCGCCGCTCTTCTCCTCTTAAACCACCGCTGCTCCTTTCCTGTTCCAATCTAAATCCAGCGCCGCTCCTCTCCTCTTCCATTTCAAAACCACCGCCCCTCCTCTCCTATTCCAATCCAAAACCAGCGTTGCTCCTCCCCCATTCTAATCCAAAACCAGCATTGCTCCTCTCCTCTTCCATTCAAAAACCACCGCCGGCGAGTGAAGGTGCTTTGGAGAAGTAGATCGATGGAGTAGTACAACCGATACGTGAGGATCACAGACGGCGACCCTATGAAGCTAGATAGGATGTTGGAGATATAGTCTTGGTTTGACAACAAGGACCAACTAGCAGCGATGGCGACATCCATGGCCAAATATCTGCAACAGAGCAAAAAGGTGGTGATACTCACGGAGGGAGTCGCGCGGGAGTACATAGAGCTGCTCCTCTGGGCCATGGAGCAAACAGATTCACCGAATCCGATCGTGAGGGAGCGGTGGTGGGAGTATCGATCCCAGATGGAGCATCCACCAGAGATTGAAGGATTGAGTATCTACAGGGTGCCGTTTGTGAGGGTGTCGTGCCAGAGCGAGCCGGTGGAGTCTTCGTCGACCGAACCCAACTGCAAGAGGAGAAAAACAGTTGGCCCGACGATGTTTCCCCACCATCGTCCCCCTCGCCATTCACATCATCTCACGGGGCGGTTGTCTGCGCCGAGGAATAGGAGGGACTGCCCCCAGCCCAATAGTTGGGCAGGTTGTGAATTGTGTTTTGTGTTGTGTATTTTGAGAGTACTTTCAGATATGAATGTCTTTTGAATTTCATATTTGCAGTACTGACCATATGAAGTATTTTATGAATTCTAGAGATCTATTTTAGCACTTAAAAATGTAGTTTCATAGGAGTATAAAAGTGCCGACAATGTGATTCTGAGAGAAGAAATTGCTAGTTTCAGAGGCAGAGCATTTATATTAACACGGCCTTTTCAAACAGTGTTAACATCATGTTGGAAGTTTTATTCATGGTCGAAACTGGAACTACCAGCCAGTTAACATCATGCTGATCAACATTCATCCATAGCACATCTTCATATGATGCACAATGAAAAAGATATGCTATTTTAAAAATGCCCACACAATGTCGAGTGTGCGAAAAACAAAGAAAACGAGGGACGAAGTTTTGGCAAGTGTTGGACGTGGTGTACGTAGATGACAATTGGGACCCACATGTTAATAAAGGCAGAGGCAAAAATTTTGGAGATATTTTCTCTGCACAGGTGGAATTGAACCCGGGCGGAACAGCTGTCGGGTAGTGTCACTCGGCCACTAGGCGAGTTCAGTTGTTTCGTTACTAATAAGGCACTTCCTCAGGTGGTGATCTCCTCCTGCGCCTTTGTGCACTCGCCACGATGCCGCTGTCTGCCGTTGTGAACATGCTGAACAAACAAGAGGAATATGGAGAGGACTGTACGTGGAGAGGCGGACAGTCGGGACCCATGAGGTCTATGGCCGTACGCAAGCAAGTGCCTCATCGAAAAAATACTTCCTCCTAATGCTATACTGACGTTAGGGACCACGGGTTTGTCAACATACTTACATTTTTTTGGGTGCTTCAACGTAGTTACTATAGGAGATAAATTCACAACGAAGCCGGAGAGCTGGAAGGTATAATTTATTATCACTGGGGCAACAAGTATCAGCTGGGTTTTGGGCTGCCCCGTCTAGGCTTTCTTTTTTAACATGCGCAGCCCACGACCTCGGATGGGAGGTCCATAGGCCTGTTTGTATTTTCTTGAGGGCCGTCATGTATTGACCGGCCTATGGACCTCCCATCCGAGGTTTTATTTTTCCTGAAACATCAGCAGCCCAATTTATGTATTTTTTTCGAAGAAAACGTAGAGGTCTGTTCTATTTTTCTATATAAGAATAGGAACTCCTGGTCCAACTTATGTTTCCCTTCTAACTATATTATATATATTTAAATTATTTTATATGCTATTATATATTATTGTTATTATCATCATATATTTAACAGATACTTACATATGTTAGAAAACATTATCCCACATCTTATTAACTTATAAAAATAATTTCTTAACAATAAAATCCTGGATTTTTTGGCAACGAAAATCCTGGTGATTGTGTACAAAAGCTTGGTAAGATTTAAGGACCAATGTAATAATAAATCACTTATTATTTAAATATATATATAACAAAATGCTCAGCCCCTGTTTATTTTTTGATAACATTGCTGCGCTCACCCCAACATTATAATTAGAATCAGCCCAGCAAAATTGTGTATTTCGAGAAAGTGCAAATGGCCTGTAATTTTTTAGGAAATACATAAATGGGCCACATGGACACTACATTATTTGTTCACCCAGCCCAGCTAATGGACTGTAATTCAAAAAAAGAGATCAAATTGACTGTAAATTCTACCCTGCAAAAAAGACTGTAAATTCTGAAAAAATGGGTTGAATACGTGCCACATTTTTGGAGGCTGAAATGTGGGCCAATAGGTCGAAGCCAATGCAAGTCGTTGTCAACTTAGTCAAAAAATGATTTTGACATCGTTAGCTGTTGGATTTACATCCAACGACCGGCATCCATCTTCAATCTCTTGTCTTCTTCCTCCAGCGCCGCCGGGACCACCTGCTCCCGCCTCCTGCCGCTAGCAGCTCTGCTTAGCACGCTTCGCTGTGAAGCGCTACTCCACCGTTGGCCAGGCCATCCCTCCACCCCTCCACACCTCCCATTCTTCTCCACCGACTGCCGAACCACACTGCACCAGAACCAGTTATCCCTTGTACACCCCTCCATCTGCGACTCTACTCCCGCGTCTTCCCATCTCCAACACGTTGTTGTCCGGGGCCTCGCCGTTGTCCACCACCTTGGATGCGCTTGACGCGGAGTGGTCAACGAACGACACCATCGGAAGTAGACTGTGCGTGGAGAGGCTGATAGCTGGGTCCACAGCCACACGCAAGGAAATGCCTCCTTATTATGCGCAAAATAATGATTCCTCCACCTGACAGCTGGGACCCACCGGAAGGGCCTCTATATTTCACGAAAAAAACGTTCCCACCGCTGATAGGTCAGACCCACCAGCTATATCTTCGCATGCAAGGAAGTGCCTCCTTATTATGCACAAAAAATGAATGCCCCCTGCTAGCTAGGACCCACAATAGTGGGAGGCTGACTTGTGGGCCAACTAAGTTAACGGAGATGGAGGGCTTTGTCAACTTAGTCAATATGAACGATTCTAGCTCCAGTGACCGTACGATGTCCATCCAATGCCGTGGTGCTTCTTCAACCTCTGGTCTTCTTGCTCTAGCCGCCCAAACCAGCGCCGGTCGTGCCTCGTGCTCCTGCCTCCCGTGGCCGGCTGCGATGCCGCGGAGGACTCACCGCCCCTACTACTCCCACCGCTGGCCAGGCCATCCCTCTACTCACCCACACCCCCTGTTATTCTGCGGCGACGAAAGCCTCACACCGCAGCGAACCAGTGAACCCTCATACTCGTCTATGCGTGGGCATCCACTGCCACGTCTTCCCCGGCTCCGCGTCATCCCCTTCCCAGGCCTCGCCGTCGTCCACCGCCCTGGTGCTCTCGGCGCGGCGTGGTCAACATGGTCAAGGAATGACTTCCATCGGACGTGGACTATACATGGAGAGGCTGACAGCTGGGTCCATGGCCGCAGCAAGGAAGTGCCTCCTTATTACGCGGAAAATAATGATTCCTCCACCTGACAGCAGGGACCCACCGGATGGGCAACTGTATTTCGCGAAAAAAACGTTTTCCCCCTGACTGCTGGGACCTACCAGCGACATCATCACACGCAAGGAAGTGCGTCCAGGCAAAAAAAAAACGATTCGCCCCCCTGACTGCTGGGACCCACCAGCTACATCTTCGCATGCAAGGAAGTGCCTGACAGTCAGGACTGCTACCTCTTGAGCATGCATTGGTTTTCACTAGTGTCTTCTCTCAAGATAGCATAAGTATTACGGTGGGTGAACAAATTACTGTCGAGCAATTGATAAAATTGAGCCTAATTATGAGAATATCTAGGTATGATCATGTATATAGGCATCACGTCCATGACAAGTAGACCGACTCTTGCCTTCATCTACTACTATTACTCCACACATCGGCCGCTCTCCAACATGCATCTAGAGTATTAAGTTCATAAGAACAGAATAACGCTTTAAGCAAGATGGCATGATGTAGAGGGATAAACTCATGAAATATGATATAAACCCCATATTTTTATCCTCGATGGCAACAATACAATACGTGTCATTTCCCCTACTGTCACTGGGATCGAGCACCGCAAGATTGAACCCAAAGCTAAGCACTTATTCCATTGCAAGAAAGATCAATCTAGTAGGCCAATCCAAACTGATAATTCGAAGAGACTTGCAAAGATAACCAATCGTACATAAAAGAATTTAGAGAAGATTCAAATATTGTGCATAGATAATCTTGATCATAAACCCACAATTCATCGGATCTTGACAAACACACCGCAAAAAGAGTTACATCAAATAGATCTCCAAGAAGATCCAGGAGAACTTTGTATTGAGATCCAAAGAGAGAGAGAGAGAGAAGAAGCCATCTAGCTAATAACTATGGACCCGAAGATCTGAGGTAAACTACTCACACATCATCGGAGGGGCCATGGAGTTGATGTAGAGGCCCTCCGTGATCAATGCCCCCTCCGACGGAGCTCCGGAAAAGCCCCCAAGATGGAATCTCTTGGGTACAGAAGGTTGCGGCGGTGGAAATAGGGTTTCGTGGTGCTCCTGGATGTTTTGGGGGTACGTAGGTATATATAGGAGGAAGAAGTAGGTCGGTTGAGCCACGAGGGGCCCATGAGGGGGAGGGCGCGCCCAGGGGGGTAGGCGCGCCCCCTGCCTTGTGGCCACATAGTTGGTTGCTTGACATCCACTCCAAGTCCTTTGGATCACGTTTGTTCCAAAAATCACGCTCCCGAAGGTTTCATTCCGTTTGGACTTTGTTTGATATTCTTTTTCTGCGAAACACTATAATAGGCAAAAAAACAACAATTTGGGCTGGGCCTCCGGTTAATAGGTTACTCCCAAAAATAATATAAAAGTGTAAAATAAAGCCCATTAACATCCAAAACAGATAATATAATAGCATGGAACAATAAAAAATTATCGATACGTTGGAGACATATCAGGGACCCACCTGGTCGAAGCGTACGTAGCGTTGTCATTCTGGTCGTGAACGTGTACGTACATACTGGTCCATGTAGATGCGCGCATGTGTCGTAGTAGAGGCACACACGTAGCATGTACACGCACGTACAGCGGCAGTGTGCAAGAAAGAAAATATGACCACATACGTACATACGGACAGGGTCTTGAACGCCTACTCGCGCATACGTACGACCAGGGCTCGTGTACATGGCTGGGTCGGAACGGAGAAACAATGTCGTCGTCGTGTACATGGGGGGCCAACTGCCTGGGTCCGAACGGAATGCGTCTCGTGTTCATCGTGAGGACTTGGACAGAACAACCGATGGAGACGAGGCTTGGCGTACCGCAGAATGGAGGAAACAGCCTTGTGTTCGACCGGCCACGGTCGAAACGGGATCCTGCTCATCGGGAGGGGTCTGGCGTACTACAAAACAGAGGAAACAGACCTCCTACGGTCGAAATGGGGGTCCTGTTCATCAGGAGTGTAAGTGCATCTAGTGCCACCCCTAGTTGGTTTTGGAGTATTGATGACAAACCTAGTTGAGGGACTAATGTGTTTGTGAGAATAGCAGGATAACACAGGTAGAAGTCCCTCATTGATTCGGTTTTCCTACCAGAGATGACCCCTAAAAATGTATGAAGACATTGAAGTCAAAGGTGGTACATGAAGATATTCACATTGAAGACTATGACAAAAGAAGACACCACATGAAGCCTATGGAGCTCGAAGACTTAGATCTTTCGTAGTTCTTTTTCTTTTGTGTTGAGTCATAGGAACCACCGTACTATTAAGTGGGGTCCATGAGAACCAGTCAGAATGACTGAAGTGATGCCTAACCAAAAACACCTATGTCTTCGAGTGAAAACTATGCGAGCGAATCTTGTCCAGAGTCGGACAAGTCAGCTTTGCTTGTAGCCCAAGTAAAGTTGCCGTGTGAGTTTGAAATATGACCGTTGGAACACGTGTCAGTTCCTTAGTGACCCATGGTCATTTCGGACAAATCAGGTCGGGTTCCCAAGTGGCTATAAATAGCCCACCCCCCCACAACCATAAACGGTTGGCTGCTCAGATTGAGAATACGGCTTTTGTCGTTTGAGAGCAACCCACCTCGAAGCCTTTGAGAGAGAATTCCTTGCGAGGATAAAGCCCTAACCACCCAGAGCTAGAGAGAATTGGGCATCACTTAAGTCTTCTTGTATGTGTGATCTGAAGACTTATTACACTTGAGGACTATGCATCCTCCAGCTGGTTAGGCGTCGCGTTTTGAGCATCCAAGAGACATTGTGGATTGCCGGTGAACGAAGTCTATGAAGGTTTGGGAGTCTACCTTGAAGACTTACCAGAGTGATTGGGCGAGGTCTGTGTGACCTTAGCTCAAGGGGAATACGGTGAGGACTGCGTGTCCTGAGCTGTGTGTTCAGGACTGGGTGTCCGGGACTGTGTGTCCTAAGGTTTAAATACCTAGCCGCCCCAACCAGACGTACAGTTGTCACAGCAACTGGAACTGGTCCAAGAAATCATTGTCTTCAACGAGTCACTGGTTTCATCTTCCCTTCCCTTTACTTACCGTTGCTCCTTGTGAAGTCATTGTATGTTCGCACTATCTTTTGTCTTCACTGAGTGACTGCATGCTCTGTATGGCTTCATAATATCTTCCTACCTGATCCTTACTACATTGCTGCTATTAAGTCATTGTGCTTTCACTTCATTGAATACTTGACTATGGCTTGTCTAGTGTAGTCTACCTTCCGCTGCATGGTAATAGGTTTATTTCTATCGTTTGTCTTCATAACTTCCATGTTTTGAAGACTTTCATAAAATCGCCTATTCACCCCCCTCTATTCGATATAACGCACTTTCAATTGGTATCAGAGCGAGGTGCTCCCTTGTTCTGTGTGATTCGGTTTAACCACCTGGAGTTTTAGCTATGTCAACTGCAGGGATAATTAAAGTCTCCGCTGCGTGCCCCGTCTTCGATGGAACTGAATATCCCTACTGGAAGAATAAGATGCGCATGCATCTTGAAGCCATTGACGTCGACCTATGGTATGTCATCGAGAACGGCGTTCCCAAGGCTGGAGAAGGTGTCACTGCTGCTGATGTCAAGAAATTTGTTCAACTGGACTCTACTGCCAAGAATATCATCTGTGGTCACCTGACCAAAGGGCAGTATGGCCGTGTGAGTGCTTTGAAGACATCTAAGCTGGTCTGGGACTGGTACTCCAAGTCAATGAAGGCATCTCAACCCAGAGAGATCAGAGAATCAGTGTCCTTCGCAACCTCTTCAACCGCTTCAAGCGAAATGACAATGAGAATGTCCAGCACACTTTTGACCGACTCACTGACATCACAAATGAGCTTCAAGCCCTCGGTGCTACTGAGATCACCAAACATGAAGTCGTCAAGACACTACTGAGATCACTTGATAGTTCGTTTGACATCCTAGCCCTGATGATTCAAGAATGTCCTGATTTCAAGACACTCGATCCATCTGACATACTTGAGAGGCTCAACACACATGAGTTTCAGCTTTCTGAGAAAAGAGATATCTACGGTCCAAACTATGGGCGAACTCGTGCCTTGAAGGCAAAAGCTGTTTCCTCATCTGAAGAAGAATCTGACAGCAGTTCTGATGATCCTGAAGACATTGGAAGGGAACTTTCTATGCTTGTGAAGAAGTTCCAAAAATTCACCAAGAAGAAAGGCTTCAGAAAGTCTTCCCGATCAAGCTCAAGGAATGATGAAGCTTCTGCTCACAACTACAAGAAGAAAACATGTCACAAGTGCAAGAAACCTGGCCACTTCATCTCTGAGTGTCCACAATGAAACAATGAGAACAAAAAGAAGAAGAAGAGCAAGGAATATGACTCTGACGACAAGAAGAAGAAGAAATACTCAAAGTCTTCGTCCAAGTCTTCCTCAAAGTCTTCATCACACAAAAAGAGCTCATCTGGCAAGGCACATGCGTTTGTTGGCAAGGAAATGGATTCAGAGGAGGAGTCCGCTTCTGAGGAGGCGGAGGTGGAGCCTGAGGAGGAGTCCGATTCAGGCGTCGCAAGTCTGGCTACAACATATGTTGCCAAGTCCATCTTCAATACTAAAGACAATGACCTCGTCACCGACACCGATGCAAATGACAAGGACTACTCTGCTTCTACCTACTGCTTCATGGCACGCGGTGCCAAGGTAAACACACGCACTACTCACCATCAAACATCTAGTGACGATGACTCTGATTGTAATTCAAAACCCAGCTACAAAACACTTGCTAAAATTGCAACTGAACAACAGAAAGCTATGGAACATATTCAAAAACTGTTAGACAGAAGCGATGATCTGTTAGGTGCTGAAATGACTCGATCTGAATCCTTAATTGAAGACATAAAAAATCTTCACGTTAAGTATCAGGAACTTGAAAGTCGTCATGAAACTCTCTCAACAACTCATTAAAAGCTTTCCTATGATTATCTTCAAAGGAAACAAGATCTTGAGAAATTGAGAGCGGTTCATGAAGATCTTCAAAAGGAAAATGAGTCACTTCGCGCCAAACAGATCAGTCCCGTTCAGGAAGGATTTGAACCACCATGTCTTAAATGCATTGAGCGTGATAATGCTACTTCTGTTGCTGAATGTTCTACTGCTACTACTGTTGCAATATCTTCAACTGTTGATGTGGTAACTAACCCCTCTGCTGAGGATACCATTGCTATTGCTGATGAGAATGCTAGGTTGAAGACATTGCTTGAAACAGGGATGTACAAAAGTCTTAAAGGGCATCAGACACTATGTGATGTCCTCAAAAAGCAGATACTGAACCAAAACCCGAGGAAAGAGGGTGTTGGGTTCGCAAGGAAAATGAATGCTGATGGCTCTTACTGGAAACCTGAGCAATACCCCAAAACCATGTGGGTTGCTGCAAAGGAACCTTCAGCAGACCCATCCAATCTATCTGGCTTCACTTGTGCTAACCCCATTATCATTGATGAATCCTTTGATGCAAACTATATATTGTTTAAGAATCAGAATGGTGAAGTGTTTGCTAGGTACATTGGTACTAACTGCAGGAATGGACCGCCTATGAAGAAGATCTGGGTTCCGAAAAGGTGTCTGGAGAATCATCCTGTGAATGTCATCATGACACCTCACGTGAAGAAGACAAACCTCAGACCAAAGGCTTCATACGGTCCAAAGGCTTCATACAGACAGAGGACTCACCTGAGTCGCACTAACGCAAATGTTTTGCAGGGAAACCATACTCAAGCATATGAATATGAGAGCGGTTCATCAAACCGCCATGTTCATAAGACCAAGAACTATTCTGCTTATTCTTATGAGTACTATTGTCCGCCTGCAAGACTGTTTGCTAGGGCTCCAAAGCCAAAATTCTCAGATGCTGCACTTAGACTCATTGCTTCTCAGCCACCCTTGAAGATGTGGGTGGCTAAGAAAGCTTAACTCTCTTTTGCAGGGAAAGGTCTCCAGCAGAAAACCAAAATCGTCTGACGCCATTGCTGGGGACCTTAAACATCTTGTAGGGCGCAAGATCAAATGCCCGAATGGTCTTACTATGTACTTCGTTCCTGAATCGCTTGCTACTCTCCCTATTAGTCCTAATCTGGATCTAAGCTTTCATAACCCATTGGTTCGTCAAATGTTTTTGCTTGACAATGCTCTTGGTGAAGCCTATCCCCCTAACTGCACTATAGGGTACGACACCAACGTCTTCAGAATGGATTATTGATAGTGGGTGTACAAATCACATGACTGGCAAAAGAAGTCTTTTTATGGACTCAACCTTACGTCCATCCGAAAAGAGCCACATCACATTTGCTGACACTGGTAAAAGTAAGGTATTGGGTCTAGGTAGAGTTGCAATCTCAAGGGATCAACACATGGACAAAGTCATGCTTGTTGAATCCCTTGGCTTCAACTTAATGTCTGTCTCAATGCTTTGCAATTTGAACATGATCGTAATATTTGGAAAATATCGTTGCCTTGTACTAATGGAATCTGACAAGTCTCTAGTGTTTGAAGGGTATCAAAAAGATGATCTGTACGTAGTAGATTTCTTAGCAGGACCACAGCTTGCCGTATGTCTTCTAGCAAAAGCTTCAGAATGCTGGCTCTGGCATCGGAGGCTTGGGCATGCTGGCATGAGGAACCTTCACACCCTTGCGAAGAAGAAGCATGTCATAGGCATCGAGGGCGTCAAGTTCAAGAAAGACCACTTATGCGGTGCCTGTGAAGCAGGGAAGATGACGAGGGCCAAACATCCTTCGAAGACAATCATGACCACTACTCGACCCTTCGAACTGCTTCACATGGATCTTTTCGGTCCCACTCATTACTCAACTCTTACTAATACTACATGCCTCTATGGCTTCGTTATTGTTGATGATTACTCTAGATACACTTGGGTGCACATAATCCTTTACAAGACTGAAGTGCAGGATGTCTTCAGACGCTTCGCCAATCGAGCTATGAACAATTATGGCGCCAAGATAAAGCACATCAGAAGTGACAATGGCACTGAATTCAAGAACACTGGCCTTGATACATATCTTGATACCTTGGGCACCACACATGAATTCTCAGCCCCGTACACGCCACAACAGAATGGCATCGTCGAACGCAAGAACAGAACACTCATTGAGATGGCCAGAACGATGCTAGATGAATACAAGACCCCAAGAAAATTCTGGCCTGAAGCCATTGATACTGCATGCCATACAATCAATCGTGTTTATCTTCACAAGCTTCTGAACAAGACATCTTATGAGCTCCTTACTGGCAAGAAGCCAAATGTCAGTTACTTCAGAGTATTTGGCGCAAGGTGCTGGATCAAGGACCCACATCACACCTCAAAGTTTGCACCAAAAGCACATGAGGGTTTTATTCTTGGATATGGAAAGGATTCGCACTCCTACAGAGTCTTCAATCTTTTTCATTACAAAGTGGTCGAAACAGTGGATGTGCGGTTCGATGAGACCAATGGTTCACAAAGAGAGTAACTGCCAAATGTGCTAGATGAAGTTCCATCCAGTGAATCAATCAAGCTAATGGCAACTGGAGAAATTATACCTTCTGAAGCTCATCCTGAAGAACAACTTATCATCTCAGCACCTGATCAACATGAAGACAATGCTCAGCCTGAAGACATTCCTTCTAACAACGACAATGATCAGCAAGAGCAAAGTCTTCGCCCTGTACATCCTCGCGTTGCCAATGAAGTGTAGATTGAAAGAATAATTGATAGCATCAATGCACCCGGTCCACTCACTCGTTCAAGGGCAACTCAGCTAGCAAATTTCTGTGGGCACTTCGCATTCGTCTCAATAACAGAACCCAAGAAAGTTGAAGAAGCCTTCATGGAACCTGAATGGATTCAAGCTATGCAAGAAGAGCTTCAACAGTTTGAGCTGAATAATGTATGGGAACTAGTTAAGCGTCCTGATCCATGGAAGCACAATATAATAGGCACCAAATGGATATACCGCAACAAGCAAGATGAGCATGGTCAAGTTGTCAGAAACAAAGCTCGCCTTGTTGCTCAAGGATATAATCAAGTGGAAGGCATTGACTTCGATGAAACATTTGCTCCTGTGGCTAGACTTGAAGCCATACGCATACTGCTAGCCTATGCAAATCATCACAACATACTTCTATATCAAATGGATGTGAAGAGTGCTTTTCTCAATGGCAAGGTTGAATAAGAAGTGTATGTTGCACAACCGCCTGGCTTTGAAGATCCAAAACATCCTGACATGGTATACAAGCTCAACAAGGCACTGTATGGCCTCAAACAAGCCCCTCGGGCCTGGTATGACACACTCAAATACTTCCTGAAGAGCAAAGGCTTCATATCTAGTTCCCTAGACCCCACTCTCTTCACGAAGACATATGATGGTGAACTGTTTGTGTGCCAAATATATGTGGATGACATTATCTTCGGCTGCACCAATCAGAAGTACAGTGAAGAGTTTGGATATATGATGCAAGAGCAATATCAGATGTCCATGATGGGAGAGCTGAAGTTCTTCCTCGGTCTTCAAATACGACAACAACACAACACATCTTCATATCTCAAGAGAAGTATCTCAAAGATTGCCTGAAGAAGTTCGGTATGCAAGACTGCAAAGGCTTCACAACACCAATGCCAGTCAAACATCATCTGGGTCCCGATGACAATGGTAAAGAGTTCGATCAAAAGGTATACCGCTCCATGATTGGTTCTTTACTTTATCTATGTGCATCTAGGCCAGATATTATGCTTAGTGTTTGCATGTGTGCTCGATTTCAAGCGGCACCAAAGGAGTCGCATCACTTAGCTATGAAGCGAATTCTTCGATATTTGGCTCACACCCCAACTCTAGGATTATGGTATCCAAAGGGCTCAGAGTTTGATCTGGTTGGATTCTCGGATGCTGATTATGCTGGTGACAAAGTTTATCGCAAGTCTACATTAGGCACATGTCACTTTCTGGGATGATCACTTGTATGTTGGTCTTCAAAGAAGCAGAACTGTGTATCTCTCTCCACTGCTGAATCTGAATACATTGCTGCTGGATCTTGCTGCGCTCAGCTTCTGTGGATGAAGCAAACACTCAAGGACTATGGCATTCATCTGAAGCAAGTGCCACTTTACTGCGACAACGAAAGCACCATCAAGATCGCCAACAACCCAGTTCAGCACTCGAAGACAAACCACATTGAAATTCGTCATCACTTTCTCAGAGATCATGTTGTGAAGGAAGATATTGATATCATACACGTCAACACTAAAGAGCAATTGGCAGATATCTTCACCAAGCCCTTGGATGAGAAGAGATTTTGCAAGTTACGGCATGAGCTAAATATCCTAGAATCCTCAAATGTCCTGTGATCAGGCACACATCCTAACCCTTATGCATATTGATGACTTAGATGTGCAACACACGAAGTAAAGTATATCTTCAATCAATGAAGACATACATTCTAAGTGTGAATACATTAATGTGGAATTTGACTTCGGAGCGCCACGATAATTGTGCGTCGTGTCTGGGTCTAATACTTCCTATACGGTGGGTAACGCCACCACCAAATGTTCTATTTTGAAGTGTTTCACTCATGGCGTTACCTTGCAATGTCTTCACATTTGGTTTGGCTTCGATCTCAACATATCTTCATGATTATCTTCACTATGTTAATTATATATATATATATATATATATATATTAGTGTTCTGTCCTCTACAGCATTCACTTATAGCTATGTCTTCATTGCTGAATCTTTTGAACTAAGTGAATGTGATCGGACCCTAACCTCTCTATGCTTTCTATCTCAAATTCTATCTCTCCAAATCATATGCATTCTATTGAAACTGTCGAATGTCTTCTCTGCGTCCTTGTCAGCAGAAGATATAGAGATAACCATTAAGTCTGTTTTCAATGCTCATTCCTCCACATGAAACCCAGAGAAGTAGGAACGACCACCCGACAATCAAGGCGTGCGTGGGACGTGGAACAAACCCCAAAATTCCGCATAATGGCCACGTGTTCCTCAGATGCGAATCGCTAGGGGCACCTGTGTAATAGCGCAGTACTGCCCATGTACCTATAAATACACACTTCACAACGGTCATTATCTCTTCTTCCACTCTCGCACGAACCCTAGCGCCACCGCTAGCCCTCGACGACGCCGGTGACGAAGCGCTTCGCTGCCACGACCTCTCCGACGCCGTCTTCACGCCGACCGCGGACATCGTCCTCTCCGCCGTTGCCGTAGGTGTCCTCCATCACCAAGTTAGGGCACGGAAGATCGAACTGCTCGGCCTCATCTTCCACTTCTTCTAGCAGTTCTTAGTGTGGTAAATAAAACTTCCTTTTTACAGCACCGCTGATCCTATGGATTTGTCACTTTCTACCACAAGCAGTTTCTATTCACACAAGTTAGATCTCTCTCATACTGCATCTCATAACATGCCTAGTATATTCACTTATGCTTCACAAAGTAGTTAGATTCCTCACTTGTACTGATCTGTGGATTCGTACAAATCTGGAACCAACTCCTTATCTATGAGTGAACGTCTTCGCAAAATGAGGTCAATGTCTTCTAAACTGATTTATCTTCAAAATCTTCTAAGAATGCATATGACCTCTTCCCCTTCCCTCGCACCTTAATGCTGTCACAGGTACATGTCCGTGGGAGAATCCTTTGGTTCTCATAGTCTGCATTCATTTGCAGAATTCTTACAGCATCACATTAATTCTCCCGAAGCCAGTTCCTGTTGGTCCAGCAAGCGAAAACCTTTGAAGCCTTTGAATGTGTTGAAGCCTTTCAAGTTAAAATTTATGGCTTCAGAGAAAGTAGCAAGGAAGGGTGGCAGAAAGCGTCATGGAGAAACATCCAGAGATCTGCCAGATGAACTCTCAGAACTGTACAAGACAGATCCTGAAGAGGATTACAATCAGCACAAGACCCGAATCCAATGGATTCGAAGATATTGGGCAGAAAAATGGTTCAAATACCGATTTGTAACCCAAGAATATGCTGATAAAAATGCCATCAAGAGACCGTGGGGAGACATCCAATACAAGAATCTTCTACCCAGGTCCAGAGATGAAGCCATTGCTCAAGGCTTCTATCCCTGCATGGTCCGTGGGCCACAGCCAGCTGATGCACACCCATCGTCACTACTATGGTGTCGTGACGACAATCTGTTCTAGCGCAACTTCCAGTTTGCCCAGAACTCAGCGAAGCAGAACAAGAAGACTTTGGGGTTAGACTTCAACCCTGGTCCCTCAGCACCAAGGGCAGATGGCACACGAGATGCAGAACCAAATGCCATCGGTCCTTTCTCCAACCTTGAAGGCCTCATCACCCACATCTTAGTTCAAGGGACTGCAGTGAATGAGCCTGCAGCTGACGCTGAATCAGAAGAAGCTCCTGCAACGCCGAAGAGAAAGAAGATGAAGAAGCCTAAAGCTTCAAAGCCTGCCCCCTCACCAAAAATCTCAAGGGCGAAGCCACTGGCAACTGCACCTCCTGAAGACAGTGTGCAGTCCGAAGACTTATCTCGCATCTCCAAGCCCCAGAAAGTCAAGATGCCTCTGCCTCACACCGGACAAGAGCTAACTGCTGCTGCCATTCTGCGCAATGACGACATTGATCTGTCAAGTGATGAAGATCTAGCAGATGACGCTCTTGAGCAACTCATCAAGAGCAAAGAAGAAGTAGAAATCTTCAATGATCTGCCTCTCTTTGATGTGACCATCATCCACAACTTCATTGATGAGTGGTTTGACACGCCAAACATCAGCTTTGAAGATCTGCAGCTACCAATTGGCCTCAGTGTTGCCTTCCAAGGCGCCATTGCTTCAGAACTCGCTATTGCCTAGCGCATTGTTGAACTGAAGCAAAAGATTGACTATGAAAAGGCTCAGTTCAAGAAGCATATGGCCAAGCTCAGCGTGCAGGAAGTGAAGAACTTCAAGAGTATGATGCACGAGCTCAAGGAAGCCTTTGTAAAGAAACGTGCAGAAGCTCAGGGTTCGCATGAGCGCATGAAGACTCTGGCTGACAGATGTGTGCAAGCCTACAATGAGGCTGAGAAGCGCAAGGCCCTTGGGCGTCCTGGCATCGACCCCAGGATGGCCGCAAATAAGAAGAAGAAGCCTGCTACGGCTGAACCTGACGCACCAAGGCAGGAAGCAGTTCCTATTGTCTTCCCAACTAAAATGACTGGCTCGAAGCCAAAAATCCGGTCAACAGCTTCAGAGCTCAAGAAGACAAGGACTGCTGAGGCTGAAGCTAGGAAGAGGAAACATTCTGAAGCCTCTCCAACTGCCCCCTCCAAGAAGAAGAGGAAGATCAAGAAAGATCAGGCAGCTCCCACAGAGCCCTTGATAGTTGAACCCATTTCTATGGTCTATCCTGAAGCCGAACGCCAACTGACCATCCATGAGCCTGCTTCCACAGAGGCTCATGAAGCTGAAGACTTTCCAGCAGCTGATCCCATCGCTGCTGAAGACATTGGTCAACATGACAATGTAGAAGATGGTGCAGTCCTTCCTTAGAACAGCGAACTCATCAGCATTGGTCGTCCACTGACGCCAATTGCACAGGATGCTTCATGGGCGGATCGCCCTCAAGAGGAAGAAGACTATGAGGCCCAGCCCACTCTAACTCCACATGCGTCGCCCACATTGTGTAGGCTTCGCAAAGGTCCAAGGCCTCAAGTCTCTGCTGAAGACAATTCGGCCGCATCACCCGCGGAAGAAGAAGTCCCACAAGTTCCCACTCCCCTGTCCCAACAAGAAGTAGTTCTCAAGAAGAACGTGCCTGTGACCGACCCTCCAGCTCGTCAAGTGGAGGATGAAAATCTTGCGGCTGCCACAACCACCAATGAAGCTAATGTGGAGCCCTCCCCAACGGAAAAAGAAGACAACGAAGCCACTGATCCCGTCACTTCTGTTCCTGAGTCTGCTGCCGGTTCACAGTTCGACTATCATATTGAGCACAGGCCTCAGGTACAGAAGCCAATCCCAAGATTGCCAAGGTTCCCAGGTCCTGCATCAGCACCTGGCTCCTTCAATATCAATGGCTTCAGGGCAGACAACACATTCTTCGATAGCTCCCGGAACCCCTACTCAAGGGAAATGATATCATCTGATCGGTTCTGGAGCTATCCTCAGCGAAGCTATTACTCATGCATTCTTTACATCCAAGGCCGCATCTTCCCACACAAGTGCCTTGACATTGAAGCCATAGCTGGTCTGCCTTGTCTCGAAGAAGCTTTGGATTGCTTCAAGGAAGTTGGATTGCTACCGTTCGTTACTGACCAAGAGCATTGGAATGAAGAGCTGCTGCTCCAATTCTATGCCACACTTCACATACGCGGGTACAACAGAGATCCGAAGACTTGGGTCCTGAAGTGGATGACCGGAAATGTTCATCATGAAGCCAATGCATTTGACATCATTGAGCTCACTGGTTTGCCCACTCCTGGTGATCTCTACGAGCATGGCTGTCAGCTGCATAGTGAAGCTATTGAGAGCATCTTTAAGAGGCCGGAACCTGATATGAGTCAGATGCTCAGCATGATGAAGCCATTGCCCCAAGATGCTGCTTATCCAACAGAGTTCTTCATTGAAGACCTTGAGTATCTGCCACGAACCATCTATCACATCATCGGGCGAACTCTCTGGCCCATCAAAGGGCACTCTCCAAATGCCAAGCTTGAGGGTGCAATGAAGACTTTGGTCTTCTATATTCTTCATGGAAAATACTTCAATGCACAGGACTTATTCATCCGCCAACTTGCTGCATCAGGCTTTGATCTGTTTGGCTTGAAGTTCTACGCCCCATGGGTAATGCGGCTAATTAAACTTCACTGTGATATCTCATATCATCCATCTGCTCGCAATCATAGGATTTTTCTGCCTGATGTGGATATCTCTATTGAAGCCATCTATCCTGAGCCTGCAAAGGAACCTCTAAGTCTTTAGAATGCAGAGCATCAGAGTTTCTCACAGAACATTGAAGGAGTTGAAGCAGTCACTCGGGTGTATCCTTTGGCTAGCACTACACATGCACCACACCCTGCGTCTACTGAAGCCACTGATAGTACAACTGCTCCAAGACCCAAGAAGCGCACTCGTGTTCTCAACGACTGAGAGCTTCTTGTGGCTCTTCATCAGAAATAGGATAGGCATCATGACTGGCTGAAGCGTCAGATGAAAAGCCTCTTGGTGGAAGTTAATCGCATTCGCAATCTTGCCACCAAGAATGCTTTCGTTGCCCATGAAACCTGTCGCCGTACATGGAAAGGGCTAACAATGATGTGTTCTGAAGATGATCTCCAAGAGGATGGCTTCACCGAGTGATTCAAGTTCGACTCCACACCTCCTCGAAGAGCTGTGCTGCTAGGAACTCCATCCCTTGAAGACTCTGAGTTCTCTTCATCTGCTGCAACAGTGACTGCCAGAGTTATCGAGGATGAAGATGATGCTACTTCACCACCACCTCCTTCAGCATGCGTCAACTCTGCTCCAAGATCTTCAGTGCCGCCAAACACAACCAACGACCCTGCTACTTCACCTACTCCGCCTGGGAACGAGTAGATGCTCTATGTCTTCAAACCTTTTTGGTCCTTACTGACAAAAGGGGGAGAAGCATATGAGGTTGATAGTCTTCAAGCGGGTCCATATGGGCGGGTGCTTTATATTTTGCTTCGTGCTTACAACTCTCGTTTTGCTACATTTGGTTCTTTGAGTTGTAACACTTAAACTCGATGGTCGTCTGCTACTTATCTGCCACTTTGTTTTGCGATGATAAATTCCGCATGTGCGATGATAAATTCCGCACTTAGATCATTCTGCAGACGTCCATTTTCCATTATGCATGTCATTATCTTCATATACTTTCACATGCATAGTGGATTATCATCATAAGTTGAAGTGGATCTCCACAAGTACAACCTGCCATGTGCATTTGCATTCCAAAAGCAAATTACCTATATGCACATCTTCAGGGGGAGCCCTTGCAACTTATGAAGACAATTCCTTATCCTTTACAATTTCACAGATTATATTCCCCGTTGAAAACTTCAACTAGTTTGTCATCAATCACCAAAAAGGGGGAGATTGTAAGTGCATCTAGTGCCACCCCTAGTTGGTTTTGGAGTATTGACGACAAACCTAGTTGAGGGACTAATGTGTTTGTGAGAATTGCAGGATAACACAGGTAGAAGTCCCTCATTGATTCGGTTTCCCTACCAGAGATGACCCCTAAAAATGTATGAAGACATTGAAGTCAAAGGTGGTATATGAAGATATTCACATTGAAGACTATGACAAGAGAAGACACCACATGAAGCCTATGGAGCTCGAAGACTTAGATCTTTCGTAGTTCTTTTTCTTTTGTGTTGAGTCATAGGAACCACCGTACTGTTAAGTGGGGTCCAAGAGAACCAGTCAGAATGACTGAAGTGATGCCTAACCAAAAACACCTATGTCTTCGAGTGAAGACTATAAGAGCGAATCTTGTCCAGAGTCGGACAAGTCAGCTTTGCTTGTAGCCCAAGTAAAGTTGCCGTGTGAGTTTGAAATCTGACCGTTGGAACACGTGTCAGTTCCTTAGTGACCCAGGGTCATTTCGGACAAATCAGGTTGGGTTGCCAAGTGGCTATAAATAGCCCACCCCTCACAACCATAAACGGTTGGCTGCTTAGATTGAGAATACGGCTTTTGTCGTTTGAGAGCAACCCACCTCAAAGCCTTTGAGAGAGAATTCCTTGCGAGGATAAAGCCCTAACCACCCAGAGCCAGAGAGAATTGGGCATCACTTAAGTCTTCTTGTCTGTGTGATCTGAAGACTTATTACACTTGAGGACTGTGCATCCTCCAGCTGGTTAGGCGTCGCGTTCTGAGCATCCAAGAGACATTGTGGATTGCCGGTGAACGAAGTCTGTGAAGGTTTGGGAGTCTACCTTGAAGACTTACCAGAGTGATTGGGCGAGGTCTGTGTGACCTTAGCTCAAGGGGAATACGGTGAGGACTGCGTGTCCTGAGCTGCGTGTTCAGGACTGGGTGTCCGGGACTGTGTGTCCTAAGGTTTAAATACCTAGCCGCCCCAACCAGACGTACAGTTGTCACAGCAACTGGAACTGGTCCAACAAATCATTGTCTTCAACGAGTCACTGGTTTCATCTTCCCTTCCCTTTACTTACTGTTGCTCCTTGTGAAGTCATTGTATGTTCGCACTATCTTTTGTCTTCACTGAGTGACTGCATGCTCTGTATGGCTTCATAATATCTTCCTACCTGATCCTTACTACATTGCTGCTATTAAGTCATTGTGCTTTCACTTCATTGAATACTTGACTATGGCTTGTCTAGTGTAGTCTACCTTCCGCTGCATGGTAATAGGTTTATTTCTATCGTTTGTCTTCATAAGTTCCACATTTTGAATACTTTCATAAAATCGCCTATTCACCCCCCTCTAGTCGATATAACGCACTTTCAAGGAGGGGTGTGGCGCACCGCAAAATGGAGGAAACGGACTTGTGTTGGAGCGCTATGGTCGGAACGGGGGTCCTGTTCATCGGGAGGGGTGTGGCGTACCGCAAAACGGGACTGCACAGGATACTGTTCATCTCCACCGTCGACCCCCTCCAGCATCCACGGGCTACTGTTCATCCACCGTCGACCTCCTCCAGCCTCCACCTGCGACTATTCATCCACGGGCTCCTGTTCATCAAGCCTCCACCGTGCACTACTCCACCAGCTACTGTTCAACCAGCCCTCTCCATGGGCTCCTGTTCAACCACCCCTCCATGGGCTACTGTTCATCCATCCCTCCACCATGTACCGTTCATCCAGCCCTGCACGGGGTGGTCCTGTTCATCCAGCCCTCCACGGGGTCTTGTTCATCCAACCCAAACTGGCTCGATCGATCGGGGTCCTGTTCATCAATCCAGAGCCAACACCACGGGGTCCTTGTCGGTGTCAAAACCGGCGGATCTTGGGTAGGGGGTCCCGAACTATGCGTCTAAGGTGGATGGTAACATGAGGCAGGGGACACGATGTTTACCCAGGTTCGGGCCCTCTTGATGGAGGTAATACCCTACGTCCTGCTTGATTGTTCTTGATGATATTAGTATTACAAGAGTTGATCTACCACGAGATCGTAGAGGCTAAACCCTAGAAGCTAGCCTATGGTATGATTGTATCTTGTCCTACGGACTAAACCCTCCGGTTTATATAGACACTGGAGGGGGCTAGGGTTACACAGAGTTGGTTACAATGGAGGAGATCTACATATCCGTATTGCCTAGCTTGCCTTCCACACCAAGGAGAGTCCCATCCGGACACGGGACGAAGTCTTCAATCTTGTATCTTCATAGTCCAACAGTCCGGCCAAAGGATATAGTCTGGCTGTCCGGAGACCCCCTAATCCAGGACTCCCTCAGTAGCCCCTGAACCAGGCTTCAATGACGATGAGTCCGGCGCGCAGTATTTGTCTTCGGCATTGCAAGGCGGGTTCCTCCTCCGAATACTCCATGGGAGATTTTGAACACAAGGATAGTGTCCGGCTCTGCAAAACAAGTTCCACATACCACCGTAGAGAGAATAATATTTCCACAAATCTAATCTGCTGACACGTTTTGACAGCACGACATTACGTCATGGCCCGGTCATTATTTGAACCATTTTTCTAAACCAGCACCGCACATATCGCGAGGCGGTTTTCTTGACACGTCTTGTTGAAGCAGAGATCGTGTCCCCCTTATTACGGGATTCTCATCAATACGGATGTGGGTAACCCACTCGTGCCCGTTGGTATGACTCCTTGATTTTAGGCGAGTCCAAAACGGCCGCGAGGAGGACGCTTGACATTCACCCTTTTTATAAAGAGGCCAAGACCTGTCCCTTTTTCCTCTCGCGCTCAATCGAATCCTTCCCCCACCTCGAGTTCCAATACCCCAGGCTCAGGTTAGGCGCTTCGGACCTTCAACCATGTCCGGATCCAACCTTCAGGGTCGGTGGATGCCTTCCTCTGTCACAGAGGAGGACATCAAGAAGCTGAGAGAGGCCAGATATCTGATCGCCAAAATTTCGCACAGGCTGCCCGCCCAAGGGAAGGTCATCCCCACTCCCGAACCCAACGAGAGTGTTGTGTTCGTCTCTCACTTCCTCCGAGGACTAGGCCTCGCTCTGGATCCCTTTGTTAGGGGACTCATGTTCTATTATGGGCTGGATTTCCACGATATGGCCCCGGATTCCCTCCTTCACATCTCGTCGTTCATCGTCGTATGTGAGGCCTTCCTCCGCATTACCCCTCACTTCGGCCTGTGGCTCAAGATCTTCAATGTGAAGCCGAAGATGATCGAGGGGCGGCACGCAGAGTGTGGAGGTGCCGTAATAAGCAAAAGCGCTGATGCTCCATGGCCAGAGGGTTCCTTCCCAGAGGTGTCCAGTTTGTGGCAGTGGGAGTGGTTTTATATCATAGCTCCCCGGAGTGCCAAGTGGGCAGCCATACCTGCCTTTCACTCGGGCCCCCCACCACAACTGACGTCATGGATCAGCAAGGGGCTAAACTGGGGTCCAGTAAAGGATGTACCGATATTGCAGACTCGCATCCGAGATCTCATTGAGAGAGACGTCAACCTAGTCACGGTGATGCAGATCATGCTAGTTCGCCAGGTCCCGCCTTGCAAATGTAGACCTCTCCGTTTGTGGGAGTTCAACCTGGAGGGACCATGAATCATTCAACACTTCCTCGGCATGACGCTCGAGGAGATGTACAATTTGTTCTTCGGATCACGAATAAAGTGTCCGGACACCACCGAGGATGCGGGTCTGAGCTGTAATTGCCCGGATACCCAAGTAAGTAATCCCATGGCCGAACACACTATTTCTCTTATTCATCATAACATCATTCTGAAAAGTCGCTCTTTGACCAAGAATGGATAACAAAGGCGAAGATGATCAGGTGTCCGACCCCCCTTCCCGAGGGCTTGGCCAATCCAGTACTAGATAGAATGCTGGAGCCGGCGCCTTATCAAGTGCCCTCGAAAGAAGATAAAGGGGGAATAAAGAGGCCGAAAGAGAGCCTCGCTCACTACTCGTCCCAACCAAGGGAATGGGCGCCTCCGTGAAGGAGGATAACCAGGGAGAAGAATCTGACATTCCCTCTCCCCGAGGAAAGAAGAGGACCACCTCTGAAGATCCAGAATCAGAGGTTTCCAAACGGGGGAAGAAATCTTCACTAGAGGGTCCTTCCTCGGGGGGTACCCTTGCCGCACAATGTCCACAAGGGAATCAGCCCTCTACCGAGCTATAAGTAATCGACAAGTACTTAATAGTGAAAATATCCTACCTTACTTCTGAAGACAATAACCGAAGCTTATATCTTGTAGTTCGGATCGTAGCCCTTCTCGACAGAGTTCGTCTTCAGGGGATCTTCTTCCGGATATGATGGAGAGCGAAACACCTCCCCCTGCCACCCTGCCTCATGAGGCGGGCGACCCTGAAGTGTCGTCGCGGAGGGTTTCTCCTGAAGTGTCGTCGCGGAGGGTTTCTTTTAGTCCCTTGGCCACCCAGAGTCCTCAGTATTCGGCTCCTAAAGAGAGCGACAGAAAGAGTTCGGAACCGTGCAATGTGCGGTCGGACGCACCGAAGGATCTTCTGGAGCAAGCGGCCATCTCAGAACCGCATCGTACGCTAATGGATACGGTAATTGAAAGGATTTCATCCGCTAAAAGCGGCTTGCATGAAGCTTTTATGAGTCTGCTGAAAGGCTTTGAGGTACGTGAAATGGTGTATGTTTTTGACAGTACCGCACACGTTAGTTGTGCCCTATGCAGATAGTAGCCCCTGAGACTCTGGTTGTCATCAAAAACAGCGACAAACAGAGGATCATAGTCCCAGGTAATGACTAGACCTCCTTTATGTGCAGGTGGCTGAAGCTCCGGTGGCTAGCCGGACCGATGGGTTTGCCGAGCTAAAGCGGCAACTTGATGCGGCAGATGCCGACATCGTGCTTGTCAACAAGCGGCTTGACAAGCACATGGTAAGTGATTTATTCGGTGATCAACGCATAGTAAGAGGAGAAGGATGCCAATATCTTTAATATGTTGTGACTGCAGATGGAGCTGCCACCATGGAGACCCTTTGGGTAGAGCTTGCCCGAGCCAAGGAACAAGCAAGGAATAGCGATGCGGCTGCTCTAAGGGCGGCCGAAGAGCTGTGGGCCGAACAGTCCGCGCATTGCCAGAGCAAGTAAAGGATAGCCAAGATGGCCATTGAGTTGAAAGATGCCGCCGACCGTTACCAGCTTCTTGAAGAAGAAAACCGTGCGAAGGCGACGGACCTGGATGTCATAGCCCTAGCTCAGCCCCTGTAGTCTTTGCTTGATCTTCATGTCATCATGTTTAAATTCATATGAAACTTGAATTGAGGAAAGTGGAAGCCTCAAAATTTTAAATAAAGGGCAAGAACCCTGAAAATGCATTCAGTGAAGCCAAAATGCCCTAAAAATAGTGTTGGTAATTTTGGAGAGAGCTATACATCAATCCAAAATTCTGGAACAATTCTATGGAATATTTTGGGACATTGAATTTAAATCATATTGTATTTGAATTTGGATCTATATTCTTAATATATAGAATATATATTCAAATAACTTTGAAATATTTTATGTGCATCGGGAACAATCCAGTTAGCAACATAAAAATATTCAAAGGTTTATTGGCACTGTTTGGATTCTGTTTTGAATTTGAAAACAGTGGCAAAAGACAAAAAAACAAAACAAAACAGAAAGAAAAATAGAAAAGGACAGAGAGAGAGAAGCCTAGCCACTTACCTGGCTGGCCCAGCTGGCTGGCCCAGCCCACCAGTAGCTTGCCAGTCGTCTTCAACCCCTGCCGACCAAAGCAGCTGCGTGCTGGACGCACGCGCGTCGATGCCACCTCCTGCTTCGCGCTGTCCCGCGTGCCCCCATCCCTCTCCCCTCTCCAGGGAGATGCCCAGAGCTCTCTCTCCCTCTCCCCTCTCTCCTCTGGACACCTCCCTCTCCCTAGCGCCCGTCCCCAAGAGAAACGAGAGCCCCGCCTCGCCGCCGTTCACTGCCAGTGCGCTCCCCATCGTCCACTCGCCCAACTACCGTGTCCCTCGACTCCGCCGAGCTCCTCCGAGTCGCCTCATCAGCGGACACGAACAGGGAAGCGCTGGAATGCCGGGTTCGCCATCATCTCCCACCTTCAGCCGCCGGATGCCACCGCCCGATTCGTCGTCTGTAGTTCGTCCCTGAGCCTGACAAGACCTCCATACGACTCCCTGTGAGCCCCTCTCTCTTTCCCCTCATACCCCGTGGTGGATTTGGCCCGATAGCTCGATTCCCGCCATCGCCGAGAGCTTCCACCGTCGTGTCTCATCGCCGTCGTGGCCTGAGCTCGATCTGCTCATGTCCGAGCACACAGTAGTGCTCCAGGAGCTCCCTTGGTGCTCCTGCGCCGCTCAACCTGCTCGCTAGAAAGCTGCAGCCCCGCGCCCCAGCCAAGCCCGAGCATCTCCGCCGCAAAGCTCATCACCGGCGCCGCTACAGCCCGCATCAGCTCCAGCCACCACCACCATCGTACGCGCCCTGCTGCGGATGTTGCAACACACCCGGCCGCGCAACCTCCCGTCGCCGGAGTTGGCTGGACGAGCAACCTCGCCGTGCCCTGTTTACGCTGGCGGCTAAGCGCTGATTAGAGCTGAATTGGAGCATTAGGTTAGGTGCTAATCACTCGGTTAATTAACCCCTAGTGTATGACATGTGGGACCACTGCTGTTTAAAACACGGTTAAGTTAAATAACCCCCTGTTAACTCTCTATCTCATTGACACATGGGCCCCTCCCCAGTTTAATTTTAGGTTAGGCAAAATATTAGTGCTAATTACCCTATTAAGCAGTTGAGACACTGACCAATGGGGCCAACCCCCTTACTAATTAGTTTAGCTTAATTTTAATTTAGATTAGCCATTGAGTCGCTGACCACTGGGACCCACTGGTCAGGTTTGACCTGGTCAGCCTAAATTGACTCAGTGATGTCATGCTTGCACAATGCTGATGCAGTTAATAATTTTCTGGATTAAAAATAATCGAGGAAATTTCAGAAAATATCGAAAACTTTGAAAAATCATAGAAATTAAACCGCAACTCCAAATGAAAAGTTTTATATATGAAAAATTATCAGGAAAATCCAATCTATCCATTTATGCCGCTTTCATGCATGATCAACCAACTTGTACCCACTGTATAAGTGAAAACATGATAATGGCATTTCAAATGCTAAATATGGAGTTTGCATATGAACCCTTGGTCCATATGGACTTCATTTAAATTGTTGCTAGAAGCATTAGTGCAAATCATAACATTATTGCCATGTCATGATCATGCATCATATTGTGCATTGCATTGATTGTGTTTCTTTCTCTGTTGCTGGTATTTGTACCCTCTCGATAGACGTGGTTCCGATGATGAGTTCGATGACACCGATGAAGAACTGTACTATCTTCAGAAGTGCCAGGCAAGCAAAACCCCCTTGTTCATTCCGGTACAATCCCACTCTCTCGCTCCTGCTCTCTTTTACTGCATTACGACAACAACGATTCAACTGTTACATGCTGCGGTAGTTGAACCCCTTTCCTCTGCATGACCTATCATTGCCACAGTAAATAGATGAAACCCACTAGCATTTGTAGGAATTGTTTGAGCCCTGATGTGCCTACTCATTCATGCTTGTTGTCATGCCTGCTATTGCTTAGAGTTGAGTCAGGTCTGATTCATCAGGAATGAATTGGAACATGGTGAACATGTCCTACCGTTGAGAGCTAAGTGTGTGAACACGATTTGGTAAAGGTAGCGGTGAGAGGCCATGTAGGAGTACATGGTGGGTTGTCTCATTGCAACCATCCTCAGGAACTGAGTTCTGTGTTTGTGATCCATGAACAGTTACTACCACACATTGGGTTCCGGTAACTCGGCCCCTCTCGGCTTATTAATCAACTCGATCTCTGTCTAGGAGTTGCAACTAGTTTCTAGTGTTTTTAGGTAGTGTTAGTAGTCTACCAAGTGGCACCTGGTACAGGTGGGCTTGGGACAGACTAGGCACAGTGGCACGGTGTACCAAGTGGCACCCAGATGGTGGGCTTGGGAACGCTGCACACATCGTTTGGGGCCGTGAGCGACACCCCGGCCGGATCTCCTTGCGGATGGAGCCCGAATAGGCGATAAACCTGGACGAGAGACTTGTGTGGTTAGTCAGGTCATGGCCGACTCCCTCGCTAGGCTTCCCCTTGAAGGTTGCCGAGATACACGACGTGTACATGGTGGTAAGTGGCGAGAGCGTGTGTGAAGAAGTACACCCCTGCAGGGTTATCATTATCTATTCGAATAGCCGGATTCCTCGGATATGGAAAATTGGACCCCTTGCATAGTTCATAGACAAGTGAAAGTGGATACTCTAAAACTCGCAAGATAAGCGTGAGTGCTATGGATGGCGTTCTCGCATGGAGATGGGAGTGGATCCATAGTGGTGTATTGGTATGGTGAATTTGTGGACTCGTGTGCGCCACCTCAAAAGAGTTACTTGCAATCGTAGTTCAGGTTAGCCACTGAGTCAAAGCTGGCTTGCTGCAATTAAACTCCACCACCCCCTTTGTTGATACCAATGCATATGTAGTTAGTTCTGATGTAAGTCTTGCTGGGTACATTTGTACTCACGTTTGCCTATTTTATGTTTTTCAGAGAGACGTCAGTCTCGCTATTAGTTCCGTGTGGACTTCGACATTTAGCTTGATACCTCAGCTACGATCTTGTGCCCTCGGCAGTGTCTTGTAGATAGTCAGGCTTCTCAACTTTTTTTCATTTGTAGATGTCTGTACCCAGACATGTTAAGCTTCCGCATGTGCTTTGATTTGTATGCTTTGATTGTTGGGTCATGAGACCCATGTTTGTAATATCTCGCTCCTCGGAGCCTTTTGAACAAATATTTTGAGTCGTAGAGTTTTGTTGTGATGCCATGTTGTATTTACACATATCGAGCATATTATGTGTATGACTGAAATGCTTGGTATGTGTGGGATCCGACAACCTAGTTGTTTATCCTTGGTAGCCTCTCTTATGGGGAAATGTAGTCTTGTGCTTCCATGAGCCATAGTAGTCCGCTACAGCCCGGTTTACCGGAGTCCTGCTAGCCCCGCACTAATGCTCCGGAACACTTGATTGGCCGGCATGTGTTTCACTTTGTTCCTGTGTCTGTCCCTTCGGGGAAATGTCATGCGGTGACATCCGGAGTACTGCCTAGCCTGCTACAGCCCGGGTTCCCGGAGTCCTGTTAGCCCAGTGCTACAGCCCGGATTCGCACGCTCTGACCAACATGCTCGATGTTGATTCATGTATGCATGTCGCCGTAAGTTAGTGCCACTTTGGGTTCACAACTAGTCATGTCGGCCCAGGTTCTCTGTCATATGGATGCTAGCGACACTATCATATACGTGAGCCAAAAGGCGCAAACGGTCTCGGACCATGGTAAGGCGACACCCGTGGGAATACCATGCGTGAGGCCGCAAAGTGATATGAGGTGTTACCGGCTAGATTGATGTGACTTGGAATTGGGGTCCTGACAGCTTTGGTATCAGAGCCTGACTGCCTGTAGGATTACCAAGCCAAACTGGTTGAAGTTGAGTCTAGAAATGCTTTAGTTATGTAGGGGAATTGATTGTGGGAGGGAACATAAGGCTCTTTTTACTCCTTATCCTCATGACCTTCTGATCTGAGTCATCCTCTTCCTTTCTACGGGGATTAAGAACTAGGCCTTCTCATCAATCTATTAGGATGACGACTTACTAATCCATAGACTTATAGGATTGGTGGTTTCAGGCCTCAGTTCAGTTCCTACTACTTCTATGTATTGTCAGTGGGTCTCGGACCTTGATATTGTGATGTTGAGTGGTTATACCAGCATTTTGCTGGATGTCTCAAATCTTTTTGAGCATTTATAGCCGTTATGCTATCCGATTCATCCCATGTTTCTAAATAGTCTGATGCATTTGCAAATTCCTTCTTTTCGTTCCTGATGTCCCTTTGGGCCAGTTCAACCACACTAATTGGTGAGTTGAGGTACTTTATTGCCTCGACATATATGTTGGAGCCATTATTATGACCCTAGGCATCTTAGAGAACCACCCATAATCTAGCCATGCTTTATATTCCCAGTGTGATGATTCTGGCCACCATTCTCGAGAGCATCCTGTGATGCTACTTAGTAGTAGGCAGTCTACTCCTGGGTTTCTAAACCCGAGATTCACCCTACTTACTTCATGTTGATAGTGTTGCTAGTTCCTTTAGGATATTAGTAACCTTTGCGATAGTCCTCGAGGTCCGTGGTAAATCCTCCTTCCAATACCATGAACTACTTATGGCAGAAGTTCCTTGTTGAACCAAAACATCACAATAAGAGTGCTCTTGATCAGTTCTCCATTCTGCATTGTGAATCTGCCAGTCCTACCTTTCTGCATGGATTATCTGGAAGAAATATGTTGAACTTGTTTGACATACTAAATCTATGCATCCACAACTCAGAAAGTGATATGTTCCTTTGAGTTGTCCCCTCTTTAGTTGTCTTCTGACCTTCGTCTGTCAATTGTTGGTCAAGAGTAGTTGTCCATCCGTGTTATCGATGCCTTCTACTCTTGTGGTCCGTCAAGCCATTCTATTCTAAAATGACTAGGAGAAACAAACTCCAATACCTCATCCATATCTGGGATTGGGTCAAAGTAGTTGTATTCCACAGATCAAAATGTCAATCCTGTTTTTGTTCTGTTCTACCTTGGAGTATTACCATCTTTATATTAAGAATGTCATGGGAATTGCACACCATCTCATGAATTCTTGGTACAGTAATACTTCTCGCCATCATTATTCATTCCTTGGTCTTTGTGTTGTTGTGACCAGAATGCCGAAAAGTGAACTGTGATGTGTGCAATCAATATTCCTAGCAACTCCGTTACTTGGTAGTTAATGGACAATACTCTCATTCTTAGCGTGCTGGTTATTCAGTCATCATCCTAAGAATGATCATGCTACCTAGTCCTTAATTATGGTGCACTCTTCGATCAATGAGTAAGGATTGTGTCAATCCCTCACCCTTTTGATCATATCATCTTGCCTCGAAAGCAAGATTGCTCCCGAGCTTAATAACATTTCGGTGGTTCATGATTTTCCGGATATCTTCACGGAAGTATCACCAGGTCGTCCGCTGGCCGATATGTTGAGTTCGTGATCAAGTTGGTTTTCCAATAAACCACCCATTCCCCAAGATTCTGTGTTGGATACCCACTAGTTCAATAAGCTAAACAATAACTTGGAGAGTTGGAAGATGAAAGCTTGTCCCACTTAGTTCATTTTCAAAGGGATATCCTTGTGTTCGTGTGTGTGTTGATGAGAGATGATATCTTCATCGATTGTTCCTCGTGATCGGTTGTTGAATCTACCGTCTTGTCCAAACCTTGATTTGAGTGTGGGCTATCGTCAAATCAAGTTAGAACCAACGATATTCATAATGTTTCCTTACTCGTGGTTGACTCCTCGAGCATACACCATTACATCTTTTCGTCTGATCAATACTATCACATTGTTCACATAATGGTGGAAGTCCAGTGCTATGGAAATTCCGATGAGTCGCTGTTGAGCCCATCAGCAGCATTTTGTCTCCTCCATGATTTGTGTTGAACATCCAGCTAGTGTTGGAAACTTGTGTAAGCATTTTCTTCATGCCCCGTTCATGAAGTATATGTTTGGATGAAAGAAGTGACCTCCTTTGATTCACGTGCATTTGATGTAAATTGCCGCCGTGAATTCGAGAAAGTTTGTTTTGTTTCCTTTGGAATAATCCCAAATCAGTCATGCATACGTGCTAAGTATTCTATGGTTTGGTAGATTAATTACCTTCACTCCATATGTATTCTCTAGCACACCAAGCCACTGATTGACTTGCTAAAGGAAAAGGAGTTGTTGTGCTAATCCTAAGTCATGCACAAGACTTTGTTACCAAGCTGATGGTTCCCAACCAGAACTCGGTAGTGCTTGTTGTAAGACTACTATGTGGTCATGCTTGTCTTGGACAGCGTGTTCACAGGTATGTAGCAGAACCAGCTCATGTTTTGGAGCTTGCTATCGCAGTTCATCTCCCAAGAATCTTGCAACATCATCTCGTCAATTTGTGTTGTAACTCTTCTTTTCAGACATGTTGAGTCTGAAGTATCCTATTTCTAACCAGATCTGAATCTCAGGCAGATATGATGGCTAGAACATTTCCAAGATCTATGATGTAGGTTCTGACAAGGTTGATGTTCTGGCCAAAACACCTAGCCGGAAGATCTATTATTGTAGTATCTTGAACGAGCAATTCGACCATCTTCTCCATGAGGATGTGGTATGACTTATTCCACAAGTTGTTCCTTATGGATTTTTGTGCTCCCGAAGTCTGGCCTTTACTTGATGGCCATGTTGATGCTTTTAAGCATTGACCGTGGTACCTAGTACATCAAGGAGAACATTAGAAGCGAAGTGCTAAATGTCTCTGGGTCGATCATCCAGATTTGCTTCTTTGGCATTGCTAAGGAAAAATCTGAGAAAGTGATGTCCTCCTTTGCATCTGCATCCTCCATCACCGTTTATCATGGTAGTACGATGTGTTGCCAGGATCCTTGGCACGGATGTTGGTAAAACCTTGATGAATACGGAAATTCTCAAGTTCTTGAGAGCATGCTTGGTCATTGGGTTATATCCTCGGTATCAATTGGAATGTGCCTTCCGTTGCCGAGTTGTCCTATAGCTCTAGTTTCCTCTCCAAACTGAGTATGCCATTCTTTCGAATTCATTCAAATGATCAATTGTGATTTTCCTTAGGCTGGTATAGAGAGTTTTAATGATCTCTGTATCATAAGTAATTCTTTTTACCGCTTAAGGAAATAATTCCACGAGTCACCTCCTCTAAGATGTCTCGTTATGGAATCTTAGCAATTCATCTCCTTGCTACTCATGCACCATCTTACTCAAGCGTGGAATTGTTGCCTACGAAAACTGAAAGTCATCATCGGGTCCTGTCCATACCTCTCGATGACTGGAGATGTTTCAACACCTCAATCCACGAGTTGATTTTGAATTTCTCGATTTTCGAGGGATCGATTTCTGTAGAGTTTCTTTCTGCCGTCATCATGTTGGACAAAGATCTCGAAAGCAAAGACGCCAAGATCAATATGATGCAATGGATCAATATATTCGAGAAGAGCAGTTGGATCATGAAGATTGCATTAGATTTGTGTCCCCTCTGTCTTGCTTACCTCACGTCTTGAATCTCGGGACGAGATTCTTGTTTAGTGGGGGTGAGTTGTCATAGCCCTAGCTCAGCCCCTATAGTCTTTGCTTGATCTTCATGTCATCATGTTTAAATTCATATGAAACTTGAATTGAGGAAAGTGGAAGCCTCAAAATTTTAAATAAAGGGAAAGAACCCTGAAAATGCATTCAGTGAAGCCAAAATGCCCTAAAAATAGTTTTGGTAATTTTGGAAAGAGCTATACATCAATCCAAAATTCTGGAACAATTCTATGGAATATTTTGGGACATTGAATTTAAATCATATTGTATTTGAATTTGGATCTATATTCTTAATATATAGAATATATATTCAAATAACTTTGAAATATTTTATGTGCATCGGGAACAATCTAGTTAGCAACATAAAAATATTCAAAGGTTTATTGGCACTGTTTGGATTCTGTTTTGAATTTGAAAACAATGGCAAAAGACAAAAAAACAAAACAAAACAGAAAGAAAAATAGAAAAGGACAGAGAGAGAGAGAGAAGCCCAACCACTTACATGGCCGGCCCAGCTGCCTGGCCTAGCCCACCAGTAGCTTGCCAATCGTCTTCAACCCCCGCCGACCGAAGCAGCTGCGTGCTGGATGCGCGCGCGTCGATGCCACCTCCTGCTTCACGCTATCCCGCACGCCCCCATCCCTCTCCCCTCGCCAGGGAGATGCCCAGAGCTCTCTCTCCCTCTCCCCTCTCTCCTCTGGATGCCTCCCTCTCCCTAGCGCCCGTCCCTAAGAGAACCGAGAGCCCCGCCGCGCCGCCGTTCGCTGCCAGCGCGCTACCATTGTCCACTCGCCAAACTACCGTGTCCCTCGACTCCGCCGAGCTCCTCTAAGTCGCCTCATCAGCGGACACGAACAGGGAAGCGCTGCAATGCCGGGTTCGCCATCATCTCCCACCTTCAGCCGCCGGATGCCACCGCCCGATTCGTCGTCTGTAGTTCGTCCCCGAGCCTGACGAGACCTCCGTACGACTCCCTGTGAGCCCCTCTCCCTTTCCCCTCATACCCCATGGTGGATTTGGTCCGCTAGCTCGATTCCCGCCATCGCTGAGAGCTTCCGCCATCGTGTCTCATCACCGCCGTGGCCTGAGCTCGATCTGCTCACATCCGAGCACGCGGTAGTGCTCCAGGAGCTCCCATGGTGCTCCTGCGCCGCTCAACCTGCTCGCTAGCAAGCTGCAGCCCCGCGCCCCAGCCAAGCCCGAGCATATCCGCCGCAAAGCTCATCACCGGCGCTGCTACAGCCCGCATCAGCTCCAGCCACCACCACCAACGTACGCGCCCTGTTGCGGGTGTTCCAACGCACCCGGCCGCGCGACCTCCCGTCGCTGGAGTTGGCCAGACGAGCGACCTCGCCGTGCCCTGTTTACGGCGGCGGCTAAATGCCGATTAGAGCTGACATGGAGCATTAGGTTAGGTGCTAATCACTCGGTTAATTAACCCCTAGTGTATGACATGTGGGACCACTGCTGTTTAAAACGCGGTTAAGTTAAATAACCTCCTGTTAACTCTCTATCTCATTGACACCTGGGCCCCGCCCCAGTTTAATTTTAGGTTAGGAAATATTAGTGCTAATTACCCTATTAAGCAGTTGAGACACTAACCTGTGGGGCCACCCCCCTTACTAATTAGTTTAGCTTAATTTTAATTTAGATTAGCCATCGAGTCGCTGACCATTGGGACCCACTGGTCAGGTTTTACCTGGTCAGCCTCAGTTGACTCGCTGACGTCATGCTTCCACAATGCTGACGCAGTTAATAATTTTATGGATTAAAAATAATCCAGTGCATTTCAGAAAATATCCAAAACTTTGAAAAATCATAGAAATTAAACCGTAACTCCAAATGAAAAGTTTTATATATGAAAAATTATCAGAAAAATCCAATCTATCCATTTATGCTACTTTCATGCATGATCAACCAACTTATACCCAATGTATAAGTGAAAACTTGATAATGGCATGTTAAATGCTAAATATGGAGTTTGCATATGAACCCTTGGTCCATATGGACTTCATTTAAATTGTTGCTAGATGCATTAGTGCAAATCATAACATTATTGCCATGTCATGATCATGCATCATATTGTGCATTGCATTGATTGTGTTTCTTTCTCTGTTGCCGATATTTGTCCCCTCTCGATAGACGTGGTTCCGACGATGAGTTCGATGACACCGATGAAGAACTGTACTATCTTCAGAAGTGCCAGGCAAGCAAAACCCCCTTATTCATTCCAATACAATCCCACTCTCTCACTCCTGATCTCTTTTACTGCATTAGGACAACAATGATTCGACTGTTACATGCTGCGGTAGTTGAACCCCTTTCCTCTGCATGACCTATCATTGCCACAGTAAATAGATGAAACCCACTAGCATGAGTAGGAATTGTTTGAGCCCTGATGTGCCTACTCATTCATGCTTGTTGTCATGCCTGCTACTGCTTAGAGTTGAGTCAGGTCTGATTCATCGGGAATGAATTGGAATGTGGTGAACATGTCCTACCATTGAGAGCTAAGTGTGTGAACACGATTTGGTAAAGGTAGCAGTGAGAGGACATGTAGGAGTACATGGTGGGTTGTCTCATTGTAACCGTCCTCAGGAACTGAGTTCTGTGTTTGTGATCCATGAACAATTACTACCACACATTGGGTTCCGGTAACTCAGCCCCTCTCGGCTTATTAATCAACTCAATCTCTGTCCAGGAGTTGCAACTAGTTTCTAGTGTTTGTAGCACTGGTAGAAAAATGGCCTATAGTCCCGGTTCATAAGGGCCTTTAGTCCCGGTTCCTGAACCGGGACTAAAGTGTCGGTACTAATGCCCCGACCCTTTAGTCCCGGTTCAATCCAGAACCGGGACTGATGGGCCTCCACGTGGGCAGTGCGCAGAGCCCAGTCAGGAGACCCTTTGGTCCCGGTTGGTGGCACCAACCGGGACCAATAGGCATCCACGCGTCAGCATTTCTGTGGCTGGGGTTTTTGTTTTTTTAAAGGGGGGGGTTTTGGGGGTTTTGGGGGGTTAATTTAGGTGTTTCATATATTGTGTTAGCTAGCTATAATTAATAGAGAGAAGTGTCCTCTCTTATGTCCGTGCTTGGTCGACGCTACGTACTATACATACATATAGAGAGGACTAGACACGCTGGCTAGCTAGTAAGCAAACGAAGGAAACAGAAGATCATCATGAACATATATGCATACAGAGAGAAGTGATATCGA
>NC_057794.1:413954547-413966690 GCF_018294505.1 Triticum aestivum | reverse complement strand
GGGGGGGGGGGTTGGGGGTTTTGGGGGGTTAATTTAGGTGTTTCATATATTGTGTTAGCTAGCTATAATTAATAGAGAGAAGTGTCCTCTCTTATGTCCGTGCTTGGTCGACGCTACATACTATACATACGTATAGAGAGGACTAGACACGCTGGCTAGCTAGTAAGCAAACGAAGGAAACAGAAGATCGTGATGAACATATATGCATACAGAGAGAAGTGATATCGACCACCTCTCTTTCTCCAAGAGATTGGTCGAACAACAAGTTCTCGTATATCTATCTGACACTACCGGCTACATATATACAATAATTATCTCTTACAAATATAATCATACGGACTCAGGGTCCACATAGAATTCTCCGTTTTCAGGGATCACGTGGTCAAGAAAGAATGCCGCCAATTCCTCTTGAATTGCTCGCATGCGAGCTGGTGCTAGGAGTTCATCCCGCTTCCAAAACATCTAATTTAAAGAAGGGGGTCAATACATATATATATGAATGAATGAAACTCAACACAAATGATGGTAATAAAATAAAATTGTGAATGTTGTTATTTACGTACTTCATATTGTTCTTCAGTGTAGCCCCGCTCACAGGTCGTGTGGCGGATGGACTCGCAAACATAGTATCCACAGAAATCATTCCCTTGTTCCTGCCACAACCACTTTACAAGAAATAGAGGTTAATCAAACTGATAAGCAAGAATGCCAAATGGTATTGATGAAACTAGCACTTGAATGACTAGTAGATGCGCTTAAAATGCTACTATAGTACTTACTTTCGGGTGTCTAAATTGTAGCTCCTTCGGCAGTCCCGGAGTTTTTCTGGTGAATTTTCTCCAAACCCTGCCGGAGAAAGAAAACAATTACTTGATATATCAGGAAATGAACAAAGTTGCTGATATGGTGGATAATGATCGATTTAACTTACTTCTCGAGTATTTGAGTCATGTCTGCATAGTCCTGGGGATCTTTTCGTCTTGAGTCTAAGACGGTTACTAGTCCCTGCTCAAGCTTAATATGTAGGAGAATATAGTGGAAACTGCACACGCATGCATAACTCATCAATTACATTACTATAACCTTGACTAATATATAAGGGAAACCGAATATGCACAAGACAGTAACACTCACTTGAAGTTGTAAGGAAAGAGTATTATATCTTTGTTTTGATTTATTACCAACGATCGTAGCAAGTTGGCCTCGGTATCTGTGGCATGCAATTTAACCTGAGTTGCATCTATGAGATATGTGTTAATGAACCCAATATCACCGACTTGTCTTTTCTTCAATTCGGCGATCTTCAATCTGCATAATATAGTGAGGATGATTATAAATACATGCAATGAAAGAGCTAAGCTATATAGAGAAACTTAATGACAGAAGTAGTACTACTTATAGACAGTAGCAGACGACCGTTGTTTTATCGAGGGCCAATTGATTGAAAAACTGATAGAACTCCTCAAATGGAACAGGCAACAGATCAATTACAACGAGGTCATGCTCCTTTTTAACTTTCACATACAAAGTACTCCTCCCCCCAGAGTCTCTGCAGATTTTCAAGTACCAATCATGCAATCTTCGCATCATCGTTGATAGAGATCTTTCATCTTTGACGAGAGGCTTCCCGTACTCGTATCTTTGTATCTGGATGTCCATGGGTTCATAATGTACTTTGTCGGGCAGGTAATCTGCAAGATTGCTATAACCGGGCACCATCCTCGAATCATTAGCGACGTTGTGGCTAGGCACCTTGAGCGGGGGGCACGATTGCTTCGCTTGTTCGCCGAGCTGGGCAATTTGTTTCCCAGCTCGTCGTTCTTTCAGCCTTTGATCACTGACAGTACTTCCCGACGCTCCACTTTGGCAAATTCCTTTCCAATAATGCGGTCATAGTTTCCTTTCGGCGGATCAGACTTCGGTGGTTTTGTCAGGGCATCCAGAGTGCGCTTCACTTTCACCCGATCTACCTTCTCCTCCGGAGGTGGATATTTCTTTGCTTTCACCCCTTCAAAGAAGTTCCTCACTTCTTCTCGCATGATCTCGGCGTTCTCCTCCAGGGTCCTCTCATATGGTAACTTCTCTGGAGTCTTCAGAGAAGGACCGAATCTGTATGTCCTCCCGCCTCTGGTTGTACTGCTAGACGCCGACCGAGCAGACGGAGCAGTTGTCTTCTTTACTTGCTTAAGAGGCGGAGGAGAAGGACTACGACGCGCCGGAGCAGCTGGAGCGGCGGCAGGTCTCTTCCGCCCTTGCTGACGAGGTGGAGAAGGAGGAGGCTGGCTGCTCGGGCGCATCGGCGCAGGCGGAGAAGGAGGCGGAGTGCCGCCACGCGCCGGAGAAGGAGCCGACCAAGGGCCCTGATTGTCACTCGCCGGAGGAGGAGGCGGTGGAGGTGGAGTGCCCTGACTTGCCGGAGGAGGAGGAGGAGGCGGAGGCGTCTAGTTCGGAAGGTTGATGAGCTCCTTCCGCCATAGGCATGGAGTCTTCAGAGCAGACCCCAGCCGAGTCTCCCCTTCACTCGTAGGGTGGTCAAGCTGGAGGTCCTCAAATCCCTCCGTTATCTCATCCACCATCACCCTAGCATATCCTTCTGGAATCGGCCGGCAGTGAAAAGTTGCGCCGGGTTCAGTAGGATAAACAAAGCCAACAGCCGCCTTGACCTTCAAATTCATCCATTGCGTCATAAGGTGGCAATTTTGAGACTCCGTTATAGCATCCACGGGATAGCTGGCAGGAGCCGTCAAGGCATGCTCCGGCTGAAGCAGCTCGGTGGAAGCCATGCTGCTTCTGCGCTAAGATGGCGGGGTAGCTTCGGGGGAGGCTTCGGCAGTACGTTTGCTGCGATTTGCTTCTCGTTCCTCTATCGCGTCTACCCTTGCTTGCAGCGCCTGCATTTGGGTCTGCTGCACTTTTTTCCTCCTCTCATGGGATTTGTAACCGCCTGCGTCCGGAAACCCAACCTTCCACGGAATGGAGCCTGGCGTGCCTCGTGTCCGTCCAGGGTGCTCAGGATTCCCGAGGGCCATTCTGAGCTCGTCGTTCTCTCTGTCTAGAAAGAACGTCCCTTCCTGCGCTGCTTCGATATACTGCTTAAGCTTACTGACTGGTATGTCCATTTGATCGTTCGTCCAAATGCACTTCCCTGTTACAGGGTCCAAGGTTCCGCCAGCCCCGAAGAACCAAGTCCGGCAACGGTCTAGCCAGTTAATTGTCTCTGGTTCAATCCCTTTATGAACCAGATCATTCTCAGTCTTGGACCACTTAGGCCGGGCTATGAGGTAGCCACCTGACCCCGTGCGATGGTGAAGCTTCTTCTTCACAGCATTTTGCTTGTTTGTCGCCGACATCTTCTGACTCTTTTCCGATGTCTTGTGGGCCACAAATGCGGGCCAGTGATCTCTGATCTTCTCATATCTGCCCTTGAATTCTGGTGTCTCATTATTTTCGACAAACTTATTCAGCTCTTTCTTCCACCTCCTGAATAGTTCTGCCATCCTCTTCAGAGCAAAAGACTTGATTAATTTCTCTTTAACTGGGTTCTCTGAATTATCCTCAGGCGGTAGGGTGAAATTTGACTTCAGCTCAGTCCAAAGATCATTTTTCTGCATATCATTGACATAAGACACCTTAGGGTCTTCTGTAGCCGGCTTAAACCATTGCTGGATGCTTATCGGGATCTTGTCCCTAACCAGAACCCCGCACTGAGCAACAAATGCGCTCTTTGTCCGGAGGGTTCAATAGGTTGGCCGTCGGGCGCGATTGCTATGATCTCAAACTTTTCATCCGAGCTCAACTTTTTCTTTGGGCCTCGTCTCTTTACCGAAGTTGTGCTCGATCCGGAGGGCTAGAAAAAAGAACAAAGACTTAATTAATATGTGTACATACCAAAACAATGAATGCATCAATAAGCTAGTCAACATAGGCTTAACTAATATATATACCTGGCCAGACTCAGTTCGGTCACCGAAGCCGTGATCACGGTCTCCTTCTTGCACCGGCATTGGGTCACCGGAGCCATCCTCATGTTCTTCTTCTTGCACCGGCATTAGGTCACCATAGCCAGCTTGTTCACCCTCTCCTTCCAGACCATCAGTTTCGTTGAGAAACAACGAGATGGCATCACTTCCTTCTGCGATTATGTCCCTCAACAACGCTTCTTTTGTTGCTTCGTCTAGGGCGGTGTCCATAGTTTCTACAAATATTTACAACATGGCAATTATTATGCAAACATGACAGATGGATATATTAGTGCCAAACATAGAACTAGCTACCTAATCATAGTAAGCTATCGGGAGGGGGTATATATCAACAACGACGACACTACATCTATGTCCCTCGACGACCCTCGTTCCCGATAAAAAAAAGAGGAAGAAGAAGAAAAAAGAGAGGAGAAGAAAGAATAGAGGAGAAGAACCCTCGAACCATCGACGACCCTGGAACCCTCGACCCCTAGACGACCCTCTTCTTCCTCTCATGTTCGAGAGGATCGCCGAGGGGTCGGGAGGTTGCCTAGTGTCACTACTAGGAAAAGGCCTACTAATGGTGCACCTAATTTGGCCATTAATGGCGCATTAGTGGTGCGCCATTAGTAGCACGCCATTAGTATATTTTACTAATGGCACACCATTGGTGCGCCATTAGTATCTGGTATACTAATGGCGCACCTCAGATGCGCCATTAGTATATACAACAGTGCGCCATTAGTATGCCTCCCAGGGGGCCATGTATACCCAGGTGCTTTGGCATACTAATGGCGCACGACAACAAGATGCCCCATTAGTAACTTCGACATACTAATGGCACACTGTTTAATGATGCGCCATTAGTATCCTTTGGCATACTAATGGCGCACTATGATGTGATGCGCCATTAGTATGAATATTAGGTTTTTTTAATTTTTTAATTTTCTGTTTTTTGCATAGGTTACAAAATGTATAATTGGACAAAATATAAACAGCACACATCAACAACAGATTCATCGAATACAATAGAAGATTAGTCTCTGAATACAATTCATCATTTTAGTCTCCGAATACAATTCATCATATTAGTCTCCGAATTGAAAAGACCAAACAAAGATAGAACATTATATTACAAGTCTCGAGACCGCGAGTTTGTCTTCACATTACAAGTCGATATCGATCATCTAAACTACCATCACATAGAAGAGAGCTGCGGTCATCACGATGAGCATCATCACGATGAAACTCATCTTCATCCGGTTCCTCCAACGCTCCCTCCCCTCTCCCGCTAGATAGCGGGTGTATCTAGATTCGGCCTCGGCCCTAGTGGCGTACCCTTTGTAACTGTTACCGCTGAATCGGTGAACCTGTCTCCGACACTCCTCCCAGTCGTCGTAGACTCCGGGAACCTTACCCTTGTACACGACATACCACGGCATCGCTATGCAGTAGCCAAACGAAACGTTAGTACCAATTCACAGACAATACATAAGCAATATATAAGTATGCAACAGAACGATCGTAAGAGAAAAGCAAGACATTAATAGCATCCATTACATCTTAAGTTGAACGACTCTCGAAACCAAAGAGACATACTACAAGTTCATTAAAGTTTAATTACAACATGAGCCAATCGATGTTTCAGAACTAGACACAGCATCACTGCTTTCGACTCGACTCAAGGGACCGGAGCGTGGATGAAGCCGCCGTCTATCGTGGGAGTCATGAAACAACGGGCGTTGTCAGCCTACATTTGTAGGATTGTGTCGATGTCACTGTTGGACGGTTGATTTCTGAGGTAGAACTGCCCCGAGGTACGAAGGACATCTTGATGGATGATTTCCGCAAACTCCGACTGGATGCGAAAGAATTCTTGTCTGATGTCCGCGTCCTGGATTGCCGACACGCTCGCGGCCCAATCTTTGAGTCTACTCGGTAGCAGAAGTTGATGATGGTCCCGTACGATCGCCCGCATGTGATGGATGGCGTAGTAGGCACCCTTCTGACCGCCAGGCGGCTGCTTGATGCAGCAGAACATCGTATTGTGGGAGAACACGTGCTTGCCGTACTTACGAATAGGCCTGGTGAAGGTGCCTCCAGATTTGACGTAGCCGGGGATAACATCATCAAGAACCTTCTTGACATTTGTGTAGTCTACGTTCGACTGACGGTCCGGGTCGAAATACGTGGCCATGGAATATTTGGGGCTTAGGAGGATGAGCGTGCAATGTGTGTCACTGCAGAAAACACGAAATGTTAAAAGAAAAACGATCGAAATCTAAGAATTCATATGTTACGGGGCGGTTGAGGGGAGGACTTACTCGGGAAAGTAAGGCACGAGGAAGTTATCCTTATCTTGGTTTGACAGAATGACGCCTTCGAGGTAAGAACTCGCGACTTGCCGGTACCCAGCGCTGCCCAAGATCTTGGCACGCATGTAGAAGGGGTCGACTATCACGATGTCCGGGGTCTTGTCATGAATGATCCGCATCTCCATACTCAGCGAAAATAGCCGAACGAAGGTGTAGTGCAGCGGATGAAAGTTCAAGATAGCGTGGATGTCATCAAACCGCAGGATGATCGTACCCCCGATGGAGTTATCCACAAAGCCCTTGCCCTCTGGCACCTTGGCCGCAAAAACCGGGTATGCCACATCCTTCTCTCTGAGACGCCGCTTCTCCAAAGAAAGAACACTGTCATGCAGACTCCGCATAGCACCGGTTGCAGCATCGAGCATATTTCTCGGTAGCATCGGCCTACCCGCCACATGCACCCTCCTCGAGATATCCTCAGGTGAAGGTGGCCCGTCCTGAGCACGGATCATACTCGGTGCCGGCTGGCCTGCACCCTTGTTAGTCTTTCTTTTGCGTGCCTTCTTCTTCTCCTATAATGGGACCGAGTTCTGCTCACAGACCGCCTTCTTGAGTGTGTTGGGGCTGATCATATTTCGCACCTCGCCTATCTGAGGCTCGGTGAAGTCGGCAGCTGGAGGCGTCTCCTAAGAGCTGAACTGCAGACGACGCATGTTGCAACTTGGCTTCTCCGCGGTACCAGGTAGATCGCGCACGTCTTTTGTTGGGTTGGGTTCTTGAGAAGGAGGCCCCATGAAGTCGCCATCGTACCCATGATCGGCAAAGTACTGATCGACGTTGGCAAATGTATCATCGTCGTCATTCTGATCCTGTGCCATATGCATGTTTGGATCCAGTGGCATAGGGATGTCCGGCACCGTTGCGGCGGTCTTGCCATGGGGCCGACTTGGCACCGGCACGACTGGCGGTGCTATCTTTGGGGTGGTGTCCCCCGCCCCCAAACGAATCTGGCTCTTCGGCCAAAGCAGGGGCCAGCTCAGGCAGGCGCTGAGGGTCATCACGTCATCATCGTCGGCCCCGACGGGTCGAATCGGAGGTAACAACTCGTCACAGCCTGGCAGCACCCGAACTAGTTGAACCCTAAACAAGTTGGGTGGCATCTGGGTACCGTGGAACAAGGGGTTGCCCGGTTGAACGATTTTGCCCTTGGCGACATCGACCAACTCGTTGTTCACGAAGTGCAGGAGAGTGCACGGAACGTCGGCGGCGCCCTGTGAAAACATGTAGGGCGTTAGGGATGCCCAGTCAAAGGCAAGGAGATGAAGTCCTCGGCCGAGAGAGGCTTAATTAGTTACCGTGATGATGGCGTAGAGCTCGGCTAATGTCGAGGCACCGCCAACGGCGGGCGTGCAGTTGACGGAGGGGTTGCTTGCTGCAGAGGTGCCGGCCGGCGTACACCCGGGTGCATTAAGCTCCCGTGCCGGCGTCGGAGACACCAATGCCGCCTCCGCCGGAGACACCAATGTCCCCGCCATCGCGTTCTGCAAGTTGCTGGCCGTAAAGCTAGGAATCGGGGGCGGCCCCTGTTGGCTGCCCGCAATCCACGCACTAATCCCCTGGATCAAGGTAGGCACAATGGCGGTGATCATCGCTCCGAGTTGTTGTTGCACTTGCTCTTGGACAATCTCCGGAATTCGCGCCACCTGTGCCCTGAGTTCTTGAACCTCGCGCGCCTGGCTTTCCGAGCTGGTCTTTTTCTCCTTTCGCCCACCAGTGTTATAGTATGACGACCATTTTGTCGACAAGCCTTTGCCGGCCACACGACCAGCTGACGTCGGCTTACTGAGATTATGCTTGTTCTTCATTACATTCAACGCCCTATTTAGAGTGGTGTCCCAAGGGTTGCTCTTAGTCGACCCCGCGCTACTGCTTTCAGTCGCCTGCGGAAGGAATGTGAACCATTTAGAAATTTGGCTTCATTAATTAGAATGCAACCATATGGAGCTAATTACGCGGGGGTGTATTCCTTACTAGAACAAGCTCAAGTGCCCTGGTCTTCGGATCCGTGGTAAGCTCCTTTGTTTTTGAGTCCTTCTTGTACCGGGCGCTGACAAAGTTCCTGGTCTGCTTGTCACCGTATTTATCGAAGAGGGGCGGTAGGCCTTGCTCGGCACGGTCCGCCTCCTCCTTGTCCCATATAGGCTCCGCCACTCTGTAACCGCCGGGACCGAGTGTGTGTTCCCCTAAGTTTAGCTCCCGCATTTCTTTCCCCCACTTACTTGATTCGGAGTTTGCGGTGCTCGAGCAATTGATCTTGAAGTCGTTGTAGTCATCTTCAGTGATCGAAGGATTTTTCTCCTTGATCTTCTCATAACTCTCACCTTTCTCGATCATTCTCTTCACATTGCTTTTCCAAGTAGACAGGGCCTTGCTCATCTTCGTGAGGGCAGCATTGTTCACTTTATTCCCTTTGAGGCTTGTGTTTTCAAATTCAGCAGGGAACTTGTATCGTTCGTGCAGCTTCGTGAAGAGGAGGTTGCGCAAATTCCCTCGGTCAGGATGCCTCAGGTTCTCGGTGTTGATCGAGACGATGCTCCGGAGAATGCACCCGAGCTGAAGCGAGTACCCCTTGACTATTCGCTCGGGCGCCGTTGGATTCCCGTCGGAGTCCACTTCAGTAACTTCCTCCTTGAGGGTGCGGAGCACGGTCGGGCACCGGTCCTTCCGTTGCCTCTTCGGTTGGCTGCCATCTGTGCGTGCGCCGCCATCATCAGTGGTGGCATCCTCGGCGGCACCATCAGTGGTGGCATCAGTGGGGTCATCCTCGGCGGTACCATCAGTGGTCTCAAGATCGGTGGGGAAGGCGGCGTCCTCATACAAGTGAGGTTGTTCCTCCATCTCCTGGGACAGCTCCCAGAATTTCTTGCCGCCCGAACCCCCGGCCTCATCGTTGTTGGCCATGTTTCTCTATAAATAGGAACAAAGTTTGGTCAAAAAGTTGGTTATTGTCAAGGAACAAGATCATGGTCTCATCATTTAGGGTTTGTCGACACCGAGGCATCCTAAAAGCTAAGCTTTTAGCATTGAGGGTTTTTTGATGCCGAGGCACCCTAAAAGCCTAAGCTTTCATCATTTCGGTTTTTATCGACACCGAGGCACCCTAAAAGCCATGCATTAGTCACAAGTACGCCGGGGCACTTGATCCTACTTAATTAACTACTAAGATACCCCGGCCCATGCATTAGTCACAAGTACCCCATATGTCCTATTTTTAGCAAAGTCATGCTAAAATTCACGGAAAATTTCAGCATGACCTTTGCTGAAAATAGGACATATGGAGTACCTGAATTTGCCGGAACGGAAGTTAATCGACATTCCAGCAAACTCAAGGGCCTCCCGGGGTACCTGCAAAATCATCACGACACGATGGTCGGAGACATGACCTTTGCCTAACAGTTCTGAACTCCTGCCAAAACTGAACACAACACTGCATAACAATTCCGAACTTCTGCCAAAGCATCTTGCCAGCTAGTAGACCAGCTAGTAGACCATCATTTGTCAGGCCAAATTGAGGCCAAACAGAAAACCCATGTGGCCATGGCACAAAGTCCATGACCCAGAACAGGAGACATCTGAAACTATACAACTATACAAGCCTACACTAGTATTACCATAGTATATATATATTGATGTGAACAATCAGGCCAAAGCACATCCAAAGCACAATATGCAGGACAGATAGGCCATCAATATTTCCTCTATGCAAATACAATGGTAGCATCCAGAGGGAAACAACCTTGTACTACTACTTGACACAATCAGCACATCCATATCAAAATTAGTTCTAGCATATATAAGCAGTACCACATAGCAAATTCATAGGAAAACATCATGAATGTTTGGCCTCTTGATAAAAATCAGCTAGGTTTTCTTGGAATCAAAAAGCCCCAAAGTAGAACCCTCAGCATTATTAGATAGAACCAACAATTGAACCAGAGAACAGGTAATATGTAGTGCAGTAGCACACCTTAGATTGAGATAGCATAGATGTCTTGTTTTTGGCTACATTTGGTCTGCGTAGAGGCTCATGGAGTAAGATAGCATAGATGTCTGGGTTCTAGCTCATCGCATGCTTTTTAGAAATGAATGAGCTAGCTAGTCACTAACAAATCGAATTTCATCAACTTGCAATACAAGGCTCAAGCAATGGGTCAGGCGTCTTCTAACTATACCAGAAACTTGTTTTGGTCCAAAATGTCTTTTATACTACTCTAAGTAACAAGCAATACTTTCACCACTATTTTAATGGTAACATGCTAGTAGAAATAAAAAAATGGCATTATTCAGGAAAGGTAGTTTTTATAGTAAATCGAGTCATTTTTTTATCATGTGTTTTGTATGAAGTATTAAACATCAATAGTGGCCAAAACTGAAGAAAAAACTCCACACAAAGCATACTACGTATAGTTTTGAGCTGCCAAATTATAATAGTGGAGCAGCAAGTGAATCCCTCACATTAATCAACATCCTGATTCACTCACAATTGACTGATCAGAACAAATTGCTTTACTTGTATTGGGCAGTCCTTGAAACATAGAAAAAGAGATCACACAATTGATTTAACACTGAAAATTTTATGTCTCTATTCAACATAGGAGACTAGAAAGATGGAACACTGAAAACTGTTAAAGCTACAATATAGGAAAAAATTAATCTTCTCAAGGCTCACAACTGAAAAATAATTAATAGCTTGCAATAACACATCTTAGTGGAACCAGGCAAGAGAAATAAAAGTTGGCTTGCATTGTGGCTTTTGATGGATGTACGGTCTGCATCAGAAACTACACAGAGACCATCGAAACATGGAACTTCATCCGAGGACATGGAACAAACCTTTCTTTCTCTGCTTCCCCTTCTCACTCCACCTCCAGCCTACTTCTTCCGGTCTGGCTTCACCCGCTCCGCCTGCTTGTCCCCCTTCCAAGTTCCAAGTACCAACAAGATGGAAACGAGGCCGCGATCAGTGCTCTGCAATTATAGAAACTATCGGGGATCGCATGCCGAGCAGAGAGCCAAGAACCGGAGCAAAATCAATTCCAAGAAAGAAACAAAGGGTTCCTAATCCACACCCGCGGGACAGATTGACCGGAGGCCTAATGGATCTAAACGAAGAAGGAGGAGAATTTACTTGGGCTGATGCAGTGGCCGTTGTGGAGGAGAGGCGGTGTCGAGGCGGCGTCGAGGTGCCGGTTGCTCACCTGCGCTTGGCGGTGGGAGGGGAGCGGCGATGAGGAGGACGACGAGAGGGAGCGGGAGCGCGAGCGCGAGCGGGAGGAGCCCGAGGACGCGGAGCGGGATGGGGAGCCCGACGAGGTGGACGGGGCGGCCTCTGGGCAGCCGGCGACGAGGGGGAGGAAGGGGAGAGGGAGGCGGCGGGGGCACATGGGCGGGGGCACATGGGCGGCTGCAGCGCAGTGGGTCGGGGCAGCGGCGGCGGTGGAGGGAGGGAGAGGGAACTGGCGAGGGGGAGAGGGAAGGGGGGATCGGGCACAATACTAATGGCGCACCACCCCTCGGTGCGCCATAAGTACATCCATACTAATGGCGCACCTCACCGTGGTGCGCCATTAGTAGTTTTTTTTTCTTATAGCAATGGCACAATACTAATGGCGCACCACCCCTCGGTGCGCCATAAGTACATCCATACTAATGGCGCACCTCACCGTGGTGCGCCATTAGTATTTTTTTTATAAGACAGTAATAATTTTTTAAACTTGTTTAAAACATAACAGTAATATTTTTTTATAAGACAGTAACAGTAATATTTTTTTATACGACAGTAATAATTTTTTTTAAAAATATCATC
>NC_057794.1:413898676-413954213 GCF_018294505.1 Triticum aestivum | reverse complement strand
TAGGGGAATCGAGGGTGCGGGGGGTCGGCAGCGGCGGTTGAGTAGGGGAATCGAGGGTGCGGGGGGTCGGCGGCGGCGGCCGGTGGACCGGGGGTGCTCGGCGGCGAGGGGGACCGGATCTGGCGAGGTGGGATAGCGATCGAGATGGAGGGGGATCGAGATCGAGTGTCCATGAAATTTAAAAATATTCATGATAGTTCAAAAAGTGCCCATGAAATACAATCGAGAAATGAAGGCTACGATTTAAATACAATCGATCTTAGCTAGCTATCTGTTCACAATCTTCTTGCCCTTCTTTTTCGCAAATGGAGTTCTTCTGTGGAACGGACGTCCTTTAGGTAGGGTGGTCCTGCTTCTTCTTGTGGTGTATGCTGCTACTTCATCATCATCGTCATGTTCAATCCTCGGGTCGCCATACTTGTCGAAGTCTTGCTCATTGGCTACTCCATCCATTCCGATGATCTTCCTTTTGCCTCTCCTCATGACAACATGACTGGGCTTTGACGGGTCGGTAATGAAGAAGCATTGGTCCACTTGGGAAGCCAGTACCCATGGCTCATTTTTTGCGGTGACGTTTGCGCCCACGGTCTTGGATTTGGCTTCGGGTATAACCATGGTGGTGAAATACCGGTCTTCTTTTAGGATGCTCTTGGCCCATCTGACACGGAACATCGGGACCTTCTCTCTAGCGTAGCTCAGCTCCCAGATCTCCTCGATCCTTCCGTAGTATCTGTCCTTGTCGTTACCGGTGTAGGATTCCATCGTTACCCTGAAGTTCTGATAACCATCGCTCTTCATGTCCTTGGCCTCGGTGTAGAATCTGTAGCCGTTGATATCGTACGCCTCATAGGTCATCAGGTTGTGCTCGTCGCCCTGTGACAAGGCGAATATGAGTTGTTCTTCCGCGGAAGAATCCTCATGTAAAGGGTACGACAGAAGCTTCTGCTTGAACCAACGCGTGAAACATGAGTTGTGCTCTTTGAGTATATCTCCGTACGTCCTCTGTTGGCCTCGGTCATTGTACGTCTTCTTAATAAAGGTTTTGTGCTCTACCACCCAAGGATCTACCACGTCTATGTGTTGTAGCGCGACTAGGTTTGCTCTTTCAAAGTCGGCAAGTCGACCCTCGAAGTCGACATGCATTTCACGATGGCCCTCACGGTGACCCCATCCAGCGAGCCTGCCGAGGTGCCTGTTGACGGGCAGACCAACGGGGTTCTCGATGCCTAGATAATTCGTGCAGTAGGAGATGCACTCTTCGGTCAGAAAGCCCCTGGCTATGCTTCCCTCTGGACGTGACATGTTGTGAACGTATCCTTTGATGACACCATTCATCCTTTCGAACGGCATCATGCTGTGTAGGAACGTCGGCCCGAGTTGGATGATATCGTCCACGATATGGACCAGCAGATGCACCATAACGTCGAAGAATGCGGGCAGGAAGTACATCTCAAGCTCGCATAGTATCACCACGATCTCTTCCTGTAGCCTTCTGAGTTGCCTCACGCCAACAGACTTCTGAGAGATGACGTCGAAAAAGTTGCATAGGCCAAATAGGGTTTCACGGACGTGCGCGTCCATGATCCCACGGATTGCAACTGGAAGTATCTGCGTCATCAGCACGTGACAGTCGTGAGACTTCATCCCGCTGAACTTCTGCTTTGCTGGGTCTAGGTATCTGCTTATCTTCCCCGCGTAACCGTAAGGAAGTTTTACTCCTACGAGGCAGGTGAAAAACTGCTCGATCTCCTCCTGACTTAGAGTGAAGCATGTGGGAGGGTAGTCATTTCCGGTCTTCTTGGCCTTTTTGCCTTTGCGACGACTTTCGGCCCATCTTTGGTCCTCTCTGGCATGTTGAGCAGGGTACCAAGCAGACTCTCGCACACGTTCTTCGTGATATGCATGACATCAAGGCTGTGAGGCACACGGTGGATCTTCCAGTACGGCAAGTCCCAGAAAACAGACCTTGTTTTCAATACCTTCAGCAGCGGCTCTGGCGCCTTTCGCTTCTTTCCCGGCTCTGGCGCCTTTTGCTTCTTTCCCGGCAGTGGGCAGTCTTTCCAATTTTTCAACAGCTCGTCTATTTCCTCGCCGCTCCTCGTACGCGGGCGTCCTCGGGGTTCGGTTTCACCATCAAATAGATCCTTGCGTTTTCTCCACAGGTCATCATCGCGAAGCCACCTTTGATGTCCCATGAACACGGTTTTCGAAGACCCGGGATCTCTATCTAGCTGGCGATACGTTGTGTCATCCATGCACCTGACGCATCCAGAAAATCCGTGGACCACCTGCCCCGCGACATATCCGTAACCGAGATAGTCGTGCACCGTCGTGAGCAGCGTGGCTCTCATAGGGAAATATTCTTTCTCTATGGCGTCCCACGTATTAGCTGGCGTTTTCCACAGCGTGTCAAGCTCCTCTTTCAGCAGCCCCAGATACAGATTGATGTCGTTCCCTGGTTGTTTCGGTCCTTCAATTAGCATACTCATGTGAATGTACTTCCTCTTCATGCACAACCAGGGGGAAGGTTGTACATCCACACAAACACAGGCTAGGTGCTATGTGTGCTTCTCTGGCTGCCAAACGGATTGACTCCATCGGTGCTCGTGCCCAGCATGATGTTCCTTGGATCGTTCCCAAATTCTAGGTCTTCGAAGTTCAACGCTTGCCACTGGCTTGCATCCTTAGGGTGACTCAACATCTTGTCTTTTTTATCTATCTCCGGATCATTTGCGTCATCTTCTCGCTTCTTCTCCTCCCTATCCGCATGCCAACGCAGGAGCGTTGCTACCTTAGGGTCCGCGAAATACCGCTGCAGACGAGGAGTGATCGGAAAGTACCACACCACTTTTCGAGGAGCTTTCTTCCTCTTTTTGTATCGAGTGACGCCGCACACCGGACATATGGTAGACTCCGCGTGCTCGTCCCGATAAATGATGCAATTGTTCATGCACACATGGTATTTCACGTGCGGTAAATCCAGAGGACATTGTTCATGCACACATGGTATTTCACGTGCGGTAAATCCAGAGGACACACGATTTTCTTCGCCTCCTCCAAATTGGTCGGGCACTTGTTCCCCTTGGGAAGACGTTCGTGCCAGAATGACATGTTCTTGTCGAAGCATGCGTCGGTCATTTTGTGTTTTACCTTCATCTCCAGAGCCATGAGCGTTACTTTCAGGCGGGTATCCTCGGGCCTGCATCCTTCATACAATGGAGTAACCGCGTCTAACTCAAGTTGATCCATCTTGGCTTTCTCTCGAGCGGCAGCTCTTGCGTTATCCATCTGCTTGAGAAGCAGCTCTTGAATATGAGGGTCCTGCACCCAGCCCATCGATGGTCCAGCGTCGTCTGCTCCGCCGGCATCATCATCTTCATGATCATGCCCGTCGTCTGCTCCGGCATCTTCCTCATCATCATGTCCTGCATCTTCTACATGATGACTGTGTACAGCATCACCGTCGTGATCATCTCCTGGGGATTCTTCGTCTTCTCGCCCGCCCGAGCCGTGGTGGTTGTCTTGCTGCCCTTCCTCATTTCTTGCCTGGCCCCCATGGACGACTTCGTAGTCATCTTCATCACCTTGCCACCGATAGCCATCCATGAAACCACGCAAGAGCAGGTGGTCCCGCACCTGCCCGAATTCCGGGTCCGCAATAAGGCTCTTCAGCTTGCATCTTCGACATGGACATCTTATCCTTGTCTCGTTCTTTTGAAGCATCTCGGCCTTCGCGGACCTCAAAAACCTATTCACGATGCCTTCGGTCATCATGCAGACCATGGTCGCCTGCGGGGTAGAGCAAAACGATATTTTAGAACCAAGAAAAAATTTGGCATGACTTTCCCTAAAAATAGGACCAAAAAGAATGCTTAATGCCAAAATTCTCGCCGAAACGGAAATGAATCAACATTCCGGCAAAATATTGGCAACTATCACATTTCAAATACCGGTACACCTCCAAACACAAACACATATGCAACACCACAAACATATGCAACACCACGAACATACATAGATCTAGCTAGGCCATAAAAAGTGCATGTGCACATTGTTGTAGGGAGAACAACATAAATATAGCTTCCCCCTTACTTACCTATCAAAACAAGGTAATTTAACCACTTAAATTGAATGAATCTATGGTGGAAATGAGGTGAAAAAGGGGAGGCACCCGAGACAAGGAGGAGGTGGAGAGAATGAAGTGGGGAGAAAGTGAGTGTGGGTAGGAGAGGCTGTCCAAAATATCTTGTTGCTGCCCACTTACTAATGACGCACCAACTCTAAATGCGCCATTAGTAATCCAGGTTACTAATGGCGCACCTTCTGGTGGTGCGCCATTAGTAGTTTTGCAAAAAAACATACTAACGGCGCACTGTTCCACAGTGCGCCATTACTAGTTTAAACTAGTAATGGCGCACGGTGGAATAGTGCACCATTAGTAGTTTTGCAAAAAAGGGAATAAAAAATATAATATAAAAAACAACATTAGTGGCGCACTTTCCAGCAGGTGCGCCATTACTAGTTACAACTAGTAATGGCGCACTTGGGGAGAGTTAATTTCTCTTAGATCGGGTTTAAGCCCAACCTGGTCGTAATCCGTAGCGACCCCCAGGGCGGCGATGCGATCCAAGAGCTCGTTTACGGAAGAGAGCTCCATTGGATCTAGCTGCTCGACGAGCTCCGAGCTGACGTGTAGGTTGCTTTTGATGACCCGAGAGGTCACCGTCGGTGCAACAGCCGAACAGGCGGTCATGAGGAAACCACCTAGCCGGAGGGTTTGGCCGACAGCCAAGGCTCCCTTAGCAACGGCGCCGTCTTTAAAGACGGGAGGAGGCATCCTTCCTGATTGCGACGGCATAGAGGAACTCTCAATGAAAGCACCAATGTCGGTGTCCAAAACGGCGGATCTCGGGTAGGGGGTCCCGAACTGTGCGTCAAGGCCGGATGGTAACAGGAGACAAGGGACACAATGTTTTTCCCCAGGTTCGGGCCCTCTGGATGGAGGTAATACCCTACTAATGCTTGATTAATATTGATGATATGGGTAGTACAAGAGTTGATCTACCACGAGATCAAGGAGGCTAAACCCTAGAAGCTAGCCTTTGGTATGATTGTTGTGTATGGAGTTGATTGCCTACGGACTACAACCCTCCGATTTATATAGACACCGGATAGGGTTAGGGTTACATAAAGTCGGTTACAATGGTAGGAGACCCTGAATATCCGCATCGCGAAGCTTGCCTTCCACGCCAAGGAAAGTCCCATCCGGACACGGGACGAAGTTTTCAATCTTGTATCTTCATAGTCCAGGAGTCCGGCTGAAGGTATAGTCCGGATACCCGAACACCCCCTAATCCAGGACTCCCTCAGGCCCCACTGACATTTTAGTTAGCATTAACTTAACCCTGTTAATTAGTTGCTTCACTGACAAGTGGGTCCCGGCCGTCAGGTTTGACCTGGGCTGGCGCCTTTGATCTTTAATGATGTCGTGCTGACCCTGTGCTGACGTAGTAATCGATTTCTGGAATTTAAATAAATCTTTAATGATTTATTTATTTCAGAAAAATAACCAAAACTTCTAAAAATCATAGAAAATAATCTATAACTCAGCTTGAAAAGATTTATATATGAAAAATGATCAGAAAAATCCACCCTATCCATCTGTACTTGTTTCATGCATGTTTAAACAACTTAACCTCACTGTTTAGTTCAAAACATGAAAATGCACCTTATAAGTTCTTAGTTTGAATTTGAATTTGAACCCTTGGTTCAAATCAACTCAAACCCTTCTGTTCTTAGCTGCATTACCTCAAATCACAACATATTGACATGTCATGATCATGCATCATATTGTGCATTGCATTGATTGTGTTCCCTCTTGTTTGCTGGTGGTTGTCCCCTCTCGATAGACGTGGTTCCGACGATGAGTTCGGTGACACCGATGAAGAGCTATACTATCTTTAGAAGTGCCAGGCAAGCAAAACCCCCTTGTTCATTCCGATACAATCCCACTCTCTCGCTCCTGCTCTCTTTTACTGCATTAGGATAACAACGATTCAACTGTTACATGCTGCGATAGTTGAACCCTTTTCCTCTGCATGACCTGTCATTGCCACAGTAAATTGATGAAACCCACTAGCATGAGTAGGAGTTGTTTGAGCCCTGATGTGCCTACTCATTCATGCTTGTCTGTCATGCCTACTACTTCTTAGAGTTGAGTCAGGTCTGATTCATCGGGGATAGATTGGAATGGTGATGAACATGTCCTACTGTGTGTGAGCTAAGTGTGTGAACACAATTTGGTAAAGATATCGATGATAGGCCATGTAGGAGTACATGGTGGGTTGTTTCATTGGAACCGTCTTTAAGCACCGAGATATGTATGTGTGATTTAAGAACCAGCTACTACCATGCATTGGGCCCGAAACCAATGGACCCTCTCGGTTTCTTAACCACCCTAGTCCTTTGTGCAGGAGTTGCAACTAGTTTCTAGTGTTTATAGGATATGTGTTGGAGGCCGTGTGTAGCACTGACCCTTGGGGTGGGCTATGATGCAGTAGATACACCATGGCCGGGTATACCGGGCGCCCGTTTGGTGTCTCGGAACCCTGTACACATCGTTCGGGGCCGTATGTGGAAACCTCGGCCGGACTCCCTGCGGATGGAACCTGGATAGGCGATAAACCTGGAATAGAGACTTGAGTGTTTAGGTAGGCCATGGCCGACACCCTCGTTGGGGTTCCGCTTGAAGGTTGCCGAGTACATGTCGTGTAAACGACGGTAAGTGGTGAGAGCGTGTAGGAAGAAGTACACCCCTGCAGGATTAACATCATCTATTCGAATAGCCACGTCCACGGTAAAGGACTACTTGGTTGCTTGTACAGTTCATATACAAGTGAAAGTGGATACTCTAAAATGCGCAAGATAAGCGTGAGTGCTATGGATGGCGTTCTCGTAAGGAGACGGGAGCGGATCCATAGTGGTGTATTGATTGGTGTATATGTGGACTCGTGTGCGCCACCTCAAAAGAGTTACTTGCAATCGTAGTATAGGATAGCCACTGAGTCAAAGCTAGCTTGCTGCAGTTAAACTCCACCACCCCCTTTGTTGATACGGATGCATATGTAGCTAGTTCTGATATAAGTCTTGCCGGGTACATTTGTACTCATGTTTGCCTATTTTATGTTTTGCAGAGAGACATCAGTCTTGCTAGTAGTTTCGTGTGGACTTCGGCGGTTAGCTTAATACCTCAGCTATGATCTTGTGACCTCAGCAGGATCTGGTAGATAGCCAGGCTTCTTAGCCTTTTGCATTTGTAGATGTCTGTACTCAGACATGTTAAAATTTCGCATGTGATTTGACTTGTATGCTCTGAATGTTAGGTCATGAGACCCATGTTTGTAATATCTGGCTCCTCGGAGCCTAGTGAATAAATACTTTGAGTCGTAGAGTTTGTTGTGATGCCATGTTGTATTTACACATATCGAGCATACTGTGTGTATGATTGAAATGCTTGGTATATGTGGGATCCGACAACCTAGTTGTTTATCCTTGGTAGCCTCTCTTATGGGGAAATGTAGTATTGTGCTTCCATGAGCCATAGTAGTCCTCTACAGCCCGGTTCACCGGAGTCCTGCTAGCCCAGCACTACTGCTTCGGAACACTTGACTGGCCGGCATGTGATTCACTTCGTTCCTGTGTCTGTCCCTTCAGGGAAATGTCACGCGGAGACATCTGGAGTCCTATTAGCCTGCTACAGCCCGGGTCCTCGGAGTCCTGTTAGCCCAGTTGCTACAGCCCGGATTCATACGCTGTTGACCGACATGCTCGAGGTTGATTCATGTATGCATGTCCCCGTAAGTCAGTGCCACTTTGGGTTCATGACTAGTCATGTCGGCCCGGGTTCTCTGTCATATGGATGCTAGCGACACCATCATATACGTGAGCCAAAAGTCGCAAACTGTCCCGGGCCATGGTAAGGCGACACCCGTGGGAATACCGTGCGTGAGGCCGCAAAGTGATATGAGGTGATACATGGTAGATCATTGTGACTTAGAATCAGGGTCCTGACAACATTGGTATCAGAGCCTGACTACCCGTAGGATTACCAAGCCAAACTGGTCGGAGTTGTGTCTAGAAATGCTTTAGTTATGTAACGGAATTGATTGTGGAAGGGAAAGTAAGGCTCTTTTTACTCCTTTACCTTATGCCCTTCTGATCTGAGTCATCCTCTTCTCTTCTACGGGGATTAAGAACTAGGCTTCTCATCTTCCATCAGGATCACGCATTACTAATCCGTAGACTTATAGGATTGATAGTTTCAAGCACTAGTTCGGTTCCTACTACTTCTTTGTGTTGACAGTTGATCTCAGAACATTGATATTGGGATGTTAAGTGCTGATGCCACCATTTTTGCAGGATGTCTCAAATCTTTTTGAGCATTTACATCCGTTATGATGTCCGAGTCATCCCAGGTTTCTGAAGAATCTGATGCATTTGCAAATCCTTCTTCCTAGTTCTCGGTGTCCTTTTGTGCCAAATCAACCACACTAATTAGTGTGTTGAGGTACTTTACTGCCTCGGCATTTATGTTGGAGATATTATTATGACCCTAGGTGTCTAGAGTATCACCTAGTAATCTAGCCATGTTTTGTGTTCCCAGTGTGATTATTCTGGCCATTATTCTCAAAAGCATCATGTGATGCCATTTAGTATGTAGGTATTCTATTTCTGGCTTCTTGAACCCGAGATACCCTACTTACTTCATGTTGATAGTGCTTGCTCGTTCCTTTAGGTTATTAGTAACCTTTGCATTAGTCCTCGAGGTCCGTGGTATTTCCTTCTTCGAAATACTATGAATCACTTACGGCAGAAGTTTGTTGGATCAAAGGATCACAACAGGAGTGCTCTCGATGAGTTCTCCATTCATAATTGTGACTCTGCCAGTTCTACCTTCTCTGCATGGGTTATCCGGAAGAAACCTGTTGAACTTGGTTCGACATATTAATCTATGCATCCACAACTCAGAAATATATATGTCCCTTGAGATGTCCCTCTTCATTTGTATTCCGACCATCGTCTATCAATTGATAGTCAGGAGTAATTGTGCATCTGTGTTATCGATGCTTATTATTGTTGTGGTCCGTCAAGCCATTCTATTCTGGAATGACTAGGAGAAACAACCTCCAGTACCTTGTCCATTTCTAGGATTGGGTCAAAGCAGTTGTATTCCACAGATCAAATGCCAATCCAGCTTTTATTCTGTTCTACCCTGAAGTATTACCGTCTTATGTCAAGAATGTCATGGGAATTGCACACCATCTAATGAATTCTTGATACAGTGATACCTCTCACCATCGTTGTTCATTCCTCGGTTCCCGTGTTGCTACAACCGGAATACTGACAAGTGAATCATGATGTGTGAAATCAATACTCCTAGCAACTGCGTTGCATGGTAGTTAAAGGACAATATTCTCATCCTTAGCGTGTTGGTTATTGAATCACCAGCCTAGGACTGGTCATGCTACCTAGTCCATTTCTGTTGGTGCACTCTTCGATTGATGAGTTAGAATTTTGTCAAACCCTTGCTCTTTTGATCATATCGTCTTGCCTTGAAAAGCAAGATTATTCCCGAGCTTAGTAACATATCGGTGTTTTGTGATTTTCTGAATATCTTCTCGGAAGTGTTACCAAGTTTTCACCTGACCGCTATGTTGAGTTCGTGATCAAGTTGGTTTCTTGTAAACCACTCCTTCTCCAAGAATCCGTGTTGGATACCCCTGAGCTAGTTGGTTAAGCTAAACAACAACTTGCAGAGTTGGAAGATAAAAGCTTACCTAATTTAGTTCGTTTCAAAGGGATATCCTTGTGTTGTGTGTTAGTTGAAGAAAGATGATATCTTCGTTGATTGATCCTCGTGATCAGTTGTCGGTGGTATTATCTTATCCAATCCTTGATCTGAGTATGGGCTATCGTCAAATCAAATCAGAACCAACGATGTCGTAATGTTGTCTTGCTCGTGGTTGATTCCTTGAGCATACACCATTATATCTTTTGGGTCTGACCAATGCTATCACCGTGTTCACTTAATTGTGGAATTCCATCCATATGGAAGCCTGAATGGTTTGTTGTTGAGCCCATCGACAACATCCTTATCTTCTCCATGATTTTGTCGGACATCAAGCTAGTGTTGGAAACTTGTGTAACCATTATCTTTCTGCCCGTTCACGAAGAATATGTTTGGACGAAAGAAGTGACTTCTGCTAGTTCATGTGCATTTGATGCAAGTTGTCGCCGTGAATTCGAGAATGTTTATTTTGCTTCCCCTGGAATCATTCCAAGCCAATCATGCATATGTGCAAAGTATTCTATGGTCTGGAGACTTGCAGCCTTCATTCTATATGTATTCTTAGCACACCAAGCCACTGATTGACGTGTTCAAGGCAAAGAAGTCTAGCACGCATAAAGACTTCGAAATCCTTGATGATGGATCCTAGCCTGAACTCGATAGTGTCATATTATAAGACTACTATGTGGTCATTCTTGTCTTGGACAAGATGCTCACATGTATGTAGCAGAACTAGCTCGTGTTTTGGAGCTTGCTAACGTAGTTCATTTTCCATGAATCTTGCAACGTCATCTTGTCGATTTGTGTTGCAAACTTCCATTTCTCTTTCTAGACCGATGAGTCTAGATTATCCTGACACCAACTAGATCTGAATCTCAGGCAGGTGTGATGGTTGGAACGTTTCCCAAGAACTATAATATTGGTCTCACTGTAACCCGGTAAAGTGGATGCCTTGGCCAACACACCTAGCTGAAAGACCCATTATTGTAGTATCTTGCTTGAAGAAGTTGGCCAACTCCCCTTAAGGATTTCGTAGGATTTACTCCCTAGTTGTTCCTTATGAATTCTTGCGCTCCCGAAGACCAACCTTTTACTTGATGTTCTAGTGTCACATCCCTAGCTTATGGTAGTGCTCTAGGCTAGCTTCATGTGTGCATCATGTCTATATTCCGAAAGTTGAAATGAGGAAATTGAAAGCCTCAGAAATAATTTTAATAAAAGGGCAAGAATCCCTAAAATTGCAATCAGTAAATCCAAAATGCCCTAGAAATAGCTCTGACAATTTTGGCAAGAGTTATAAATCAAACCAAAATTTTGGAACATTTCTAAGGGATTATTTGGGCTCTGATTTTAAATCAATATTCTATTTGAATTTGGAGTTATATTCATAATATTTAATGAATATATTTTCATATGCCCTGAGACATTTTATGTATATGAGGAGTAGACCTTAAGTGACAAAAATTATCCAGGGGAGTTTTGGCACTGTTTTCAAATTTGTTTGAATTTGAATTCAGTGGCAATTAAACAAAACAAAACAGAAAAACAGAAACAAAAGAAAAACGGAAGCCCACCGGGCCTCTTACCCGCACCTACCTGGTCCAGCCCACCTACCCCCACCGCGTCGTCTTCCTCCTGCCAGTAGGAGTAGGTGCGTGTCGATGCACGCGTAGCTACGGCCACCTCCTGCTTCGCGCTGGAGGCCCGTCCTTCTCCCTGATCCCGCGTTTGGAGACGCCCAGAGACCCCCAGACCTCTCTCTCTCCCTCACCCGCAACCTCTCCCCTCCCCTGGCTCTCTCTCTCTCACCGGCCGAGCGCCACCATCGCTGCCCCTCGCTGCCCTCACGGCCACAGGCCACCCCTTGCCTCCCTAGCCGTCCAACCGCTCCGCCAAGACATCACGGGCCTATCCATCGAAGTAAGCGAGCTCGGAACACGCTGCTCCGTCGCCATTGTCTCCGTCTTCAACGTCGGCCACCGGAGGGAGCTGCCATCGATCTGTCACCTGACGGTCGTCCCCGAGCTCTTCGAGCCCCAGTTCTACTCCCTGTGAGGCCGCCATCGTTTCCCCTCTCTCCTCTCTGTTAATTTTGTCCCCTAGACCCGATCCCCATCGACGCCGTACTCCGGCCGCCGCCCAACTCGCCGTCCCCGCCATTGCACGCCACCCCAGCGCCGCCTGAGGCCACCAACGGACGCGCCTCGTTGCGCCGCTTCCAACGCGCCCGGCCGCGCGACCTCTTGTTGCCGGAGTTGGCCGGACAAGCAACCTCGCCGTGCTCTGTTTACGCCGGTGGTTATAACGCCGGCGATGATGACGTGGACGCGTCATTAGCGGCTAATTGAACCACTAACTAACCCCCGGCTCGCTGACATGCAGGCCCCGCTGCCTAACTAACCAGCTAACAAAAATAGATTAATATTAATCTAAATGCAGTGGCCCCACACGTCACCGTTGACCTCGCTGACGTGGCCGTTGACCGGACCCACCTGTTTGTGACACTAAATGTCACTGGGTCACTGACCAGTGGGTCCCACTGGTCAGGTTTGACCTGGACCGTGCCCCGTTGACCTATTGACGTCATGACGATGTCATGCTGACGTAGTAATTAATTTCTGTTTTAAAACAATTCAGGAAATTCCAGAAAATAACTTAAACTTAAAAAAAATCATAGAAATTAAACCGTAACTCCAAATGAAATAATTTATATATAAAAAATTATCAGAAAAATTCAAGGAATCTGTTTATGGCATTTTCATGCATGTTAGAACAACTTATGGCTGCTGTTTAGGCCAACTCACATAAATGGAATTTAAACTCTCACATATGGAGTTTAAATTTGAACCTAGGGTTCAAACCATAGCATATTGACATGTCATGATCATGCATCATATTGTGCATTGCATTGATTGTGTTTCTTTATCTGTTGCTGGTTTTTGTCCCCTCTCGATAGACGTTGTTTCGACGTTGTGATCGTTGACACTGATGAAGACTCAATGCTATCTTCAGAAGTGCCAGGCAAGCAAAACCCCCTTGTTCATTCTGATACAATCCCACTCTCTCGCTCCTTCTCTCTTTTACTGCTTTAGGACAACAATGATTCAACTGTTACATGCTGCGGTAGTTGAACCCCTTTCCTCTGCATGACCTGTCATTGCCACAGTAAATAGATGAAACCCACTAGCATGAGTAGGAGTTGTTTGAGCTCTGATGTGCCTACTCATTCATGTTTGTTTGTCATGCCTGCTACTGCTTAGAGTTGAGTCAGGTCTGATTCATCGGGGATGAATCGGAGGTGTGTAAACATGTCCTACTATTGAGAGCTAAGTGTGTGAACACGATTTGGTAAAGGTAGCGGTGAGAGGCCATGTAGGAGTACATGGTGGGTTGTCTCATTGAAACCGTCCTCAGGAACGGAGTTCTGTGTTTGTGATCCATGAAACAGTTACTACCACGCATTGGGCCCGAAACCAATGGACCCTGTCGGCTTCTTGATCACCCTTGTCCTCTGTCTAGGAGTTGCAACTACACTACTAGGGAAAAGCCTACCAGCAGCGAGGGTTTTGGGCCTCTCAGTAGCGCGGGCACCGGCGCTACTAATAAGGCGCTATAGCTAACGTATGGTAGTAGCGCCGGTTGTCCCACGCTACTGCTATACATGAATAGCTATGGTCCTCTTTGGGAAAGGGCGCTACTGTTATTATCTGCAGCGCTGTTTGCTGGGACGCGCTACTGACAACGCGGCGCTACTGCTAAATTTCCCCCCTCGCTACTACTAGTTTATTTATTAGTTTTTTTCCTGCATATTTGTTTTGTATTTGTTTTGTATTTGAATAGGCTTTATACAATAATCTTTAGCATATCATACACATACAAATGTAATCATAGCATATACATACAATTAGTCTCATCAAATCATGTCATCATCATAATCATCATCCAACACAAAGTGGTCTCTCGTCATCATCTCGAAAATAGTGATACAAGTCTCGAATGATATGCAAATACATTGTCATCCATCTAAACAATGATATACACGAGAAGAGCCATCACTTTGAGAACATGAGTTCGTATCCCTCTTTCGCATTAGAGTGAACCTCTAAACTAACTACTGCCTGTCGCTTGGAAACCGGAAGGGCCTGACACTCTGGCCACTTGTCGTATATATACTCCTGGCATAGCACTTCTTCGCCATCTATGATCTATGCACCTGCATCATCACATCAGTCGATGATATGCAACATATATAGTTGAGCAACAAAAAGAGATAGACTTGGCAAAAATAAAAATAACATATCATAAGCAGAAATAACAAAGTTCATCGTACCCCAAAATGCCCTAACTAGAGTGATTTTCACAATTAAAGTTTCACCGTGCATTACTCAAAGTTTTGTCATACAGAAAGTATGGACTAAACGGACACATTGTCATATATCGACAATCACTCCAATATGTCGTTCCATCCATCCAAGTCAGGGATATAGTCCCCGAGCCTAGTGAAAGGCTTCAGGTCGAGACACTGAGAGGCTATTCATGTTCGGACATCTTCCCGCGACATTTGTCCTTCTCCGTAGAACATCCCTGTTTTTCCGACGACCTCCTTCATGATGATTTGGTCAAGTTCGCGCTGGATGTTATAGAACTCAGCTCGAAGTCGATGATCCTTGATATCTCCTATGTCCTTTGCCCATTGCAGAATATGGGCATCGCTGGAAGAAGGTGCCACGCGAAGGTTCTGGTGATCCCGTCTATACTCCAGCATGTGGTGTAGGACATAGAATCCATCATTAAGAGAATCGTCCAGTTGCTGGATGCAGCAGAAGTTGGTCTTATGGCCGAAGGCGACCCTGCCGCCCCTCATCTTCTTGTCCCTGACCTCTCCGCCCAGTGATTGGTAGTGATACATAGCACTATCGAGAACATCCTTGATGTGGGTGTAATCCTTTTTGTGAATGTTCTTCGACGTGTCCAAGTAAAGAGCGTGGGAGAATCGGGGGTAGAGGATGATGAGGACGGCGCGCCCGCTGCTGTGCAAAATAAGTCCTCAAATTAATTAGCCTCCACCATGCAAATGAATGATTGAAATCGAAGGAAGGATAGCAGCGCGGATGACTTACACGGGATGATAAGGCACGAGAATCGCCCCCTTGTCCTTATTGGTGAGCATGAAACTGACGATGTAATCCCTCGCGTATTCACGGTGATTTGCGCAGACTCCCAAGAAGCCCTCGTGCATTTAGTACGGGTCAGCGACACAGATATGAGATATCTGCTCAACCCAGATGATGTAGTTCATGTGCAAGGCATAAAGGCGGACAAATGTAAAATCCAGCTTCTTCACGTGAAACATGTTTAATATGTAATCGAATCGGAGGAAGAACTTATCCGCGGGGAAGCTGTCGACGTATGACATTTGCCGCGGAACGTTAACCACGTAGAGTGGGTATCCTGGATCTTTCGAGGCGATGAGGTCTTTCTCTACCCGCAGCACATCGTCATGAAGTCTCTTTAGATCGCCGAGTCAGGCCCGTAGCGCTGTTGCAGGTAGGATTGGTTGACCGGGGATATGCCATTTATCCGCACCGGGGATATCTATACGGTCCTGAAGCCGAGGCTGCTGAGGCGGCTGGATCATAGAAACAGCTTTTTTGCCTTTCCTCGCTCTCTTCCTAAACTTCTTTACTACCGGAAGGTCGTCCATAATATGTTGAGACGGCAATTCAGGCACCGACTCATGACGCTCAAACCCTGAGGAGGCGCCAGTATAGACATACTATTCAGCAGCGCCATCGTCGTCCTCATCCTCATCCATGGCGACGTCATCAGCGACTAATGGAGCCTCCTCCTTACCCCGTCCGCTATCACCCAACCTGACACCCGACGATAATTGCGTAGGCGGGGTGTTGATGTTCATACCTTGCTGAGGCTGCGTGCTCGTGGGTGTGCTCCCGGCCGCCTCCAGACGAAGCAGACTCTTTGGCGACAACAGGAACCACCCAACATTACAACAATCACCAAGCCGCCCCGGTGTCTCGTCGTCATCCCCCAGTAGTACTGGAGGAGGCAAATTCTCGTGGCCCGGTTTGACACTGGCCACGAAAACCTTGAATACGTTCGGGGGGATCGGCCGGCTGTGGAACAATGGTTCCCTCGGCTCCATTATCGTCGCCTTCCCCACATCCACCTTCTGGTCGCCGATGGTGTACAATATGGTGCACGGGGTTTCGTTGGCCTGCAAAGAAATGTCTGCGACGTGAGACATCTGAAAGTCAAAGGGGGCCGGTGTGACAGATACCGTGAGGGCGTCAAGCTCAGCCAAAGACGATGCACCGCCTAGCACGTCCAGTGCGGGAGCCGGTGCGGGAGCAGGTGCTGGTGCAACGCTAGTCGAGCTGCTCCCCGCCAAGAAGTTAGCAAGGGGAAAGTCCACTGCATCTTTATTTGGATTTTGCCTAGTCCAATTGAAAATGGCCGGAACCAAGGTAGTAGAAATATCTAAAGCCACCTGTTTTGCGGCAGCTACCGCAGTTGCGACTATCTCAGTTGATTTCTTCTCAACCGCAATCTCAACCCTCTTGTCGATGTTTTCTTCATTTAACCTCCGTCTTTCCTTTCTCTCCTCCGTGGTCTCACGGTAGTACTTCTTCCATGTGGCGCCGTCTCCGACACCGTGCACGCATCCATACGATGGTCGAGTATCCACCGGTTGTTGTTTCAATATGTTCAACGCCCAGTTGAATGGAGTGTCCCACTTGGGCCTCGCCAATGCCTCAGACGGCGAGTCGCTTTCGGCCGCAATCCTGTGCTGCTCTCTCTGCAAAAGGCACAACGATCGTTTACAAATATGACTAACGTGTGCAGTCGAATTGATCAGAAACTAAAATTACCAGCAGTCTCATGAACTCTATATTGACCGGTGTTGTCTCACAAACCTTTTTCACTGGGTCCCAACGGTGTTGTGCCTTGAGGATATCACGCTCCTGCGGGACGGTGAACTCCGCCAAGGGGTCTGGGATGCCCAGACTCGCGGCTTCTGCGTCCTCCTTGGCCCATTTGGACCTCTTTCCGCTGTAACCACGGCTTCCGAGGTGGTGGCTCCCAATGTTCCTCTCTTGAAGCCCCTTCATGTACTTAGACTTTTTTTGGCATCTTCGGCCTCGCAAGCCTCCTTGAATATTTGAAACTTCTCTTCCGTGATTGTCGGATTATCCTTTACAATCTCGGAGTAGGGTTCCTTCTTGTCGATGATCCTTGCTTTCACTCGATTTTTCCAGGCAGCCAATGCATCGCTAAACTTGGTCATGGCGTGTTTGTTTATCTTCTTCATTGCCGGGTCCTCATCTGGATCTTTATAATCCTTCTCATTCTGGCCCGGGAACAAGAATATCTGGTGAAACTTCTTTAGGAGGGAGCTCCTCATATTTTCTATGTACTATAGTTTCTCATCGTTGATGGTGGCGGTTGTCCGTACGATGCAGCCTATTTGATTGCCGTAGCATCGACGCGCTTCCTCGGGCGCCGTTGGCTCAAAATTGTCGTCGTCCACCTCCGTGACCACCACTTTAGTAGTCCTGAGTTTGTTAGGAACCTGTTGCCTCTTTGCTTTCGGTTCTACACCGGCTCTGCTCCCCGAGGCAGCGCCGGTCTCAGTCTCAGCGCCGGTCTCGATGCTGGTCTATGTCTGAGCGTCGGTCTTAGTCTCAGCACCGGTCTGCTTGTCGGTCTCAGTCGCCGATGCCACCGGTGGGCCCAGCAATAACATCGGTTGATCATCGGTAAGGCTAAAAAATTCGTCTGCCGCCCGGCAGGCGTCGTCGCAATCACCAAAACCCTGTCCTTCATCGTTGCTGGCCATGTTTCCTATGATTAAATCTAGTCAATTAATTCTAGACCTAATAAAATGAATAATGACATAAAAAGGCCTATTGTTTTGCAGGAATGTTGACTCCTTCCTGGTGCGGCAAATCACGGGCACTCGATATGTCCTAGTTTGTAGCACAAGTCAGGCCAAAATTGACGGAAAATTTCAGCATGAGCTTTGCTAAAAAGTGGAAAAATCGAGAACCTGAAATTTGCCAGAAAATAAATGAATCAACATTCCGGCAAAACATAGGCCACTAAGCATCATTCCCTGCAAATAGTGTCCAAATATACACGAGCAACCACATGTCCAAATTTCGCAAGCTAATTCAAAAACAAAGTGTAGAAGAAAATTCATTTAACTACTAATAGAACAAAATTCAGTTAACTTTAGTGCTCTATAATGATGAAAGGAAAAAAATTCAGTTAACTGCTAATTTCATTCATTTAAGTTATTCATTTAACATCACCTAATTAACCTACTGTACCAATACTACTAGCAGCACTACTAACCTAATTAACCTAACAAAACTCTAGTGCCCTAACTGGAAAACATCTAATTAACATCTAATTTTTTTCTCTAAAATACAGAGAGAGATGAGTGAGGGGGAGGGGTGGGGGACTTACAGAGAGGGAAGAGATGGTGGCGGGGAAGTGCTCGGTGACGAAGGCAGGGGCGGAGAGGGCGGGCTCGGGCACGGGCAAGGGCGGTCCTGGGCGGGCTCGGGCGGCGGTGAGGTGGAGGGCGCCGACGGTGACGTGGAGGGCGGCCTTGGCCGGCGGCTGTGAGGCTGAGGGCAGCCTCGGGCGGCGGCGGTGAGGCTGAGGGCGGCCTCGGGCGGCGGCGGTGAGGAGACGGCGGCGAGGGCGAGGGACGATTTGGGGAAGAATTGGTGGCCGGGGGGCGGGGTGGGGGAAACCGCTGTTTAAGTGAAACGTAACGGTAGCGCGTTTCCAGAAACGCGCTATAGCTAAGTTAGCTATAGCGCGTTTACTGAAACCCGCTACTGCTATTACTTTCTCCTTTTTTCCCTTTTTTCACTTTATTTTATTTCCGTTAGCAGCAGCGCTTTACACGTAAGCGCGTTGCAGCTAAGGAGATTACCAGTAGCGCTGGGCCATTATACGCGCTGCTGCTAGGTTGGGCTAACCATGTGCACCCAGTTCAAACGTAGCAGCAGCGCTTTTCGCTAGTACGCGCTACTGCTAAAGTCATAGCAGTAGCGCGGTTTATTTACGCGCGCTGCTACTAAGTAGCAACAGCGCTTGATTTTGTACAGCGCTACTGGTAAAATTCCGTGTATAGGCTTTTCCCTAGTAGTGCTAGTTTCTTATGTTTATAGGATATGTGTTGGCGGCTGTGCGTAGCGCTGACCCTAGGGTGGGCTATGATGCGGTAGATACACCGTGGCCGGGCATGCCGGGCGCCCGTTTGGTGTCTCGGAACCCTGTACACATCGTCCGGGGCCGTATGTGGAAACCTCGGCCGGACTCCCTGCGGATGGAACCTGGATAGGCGATAAACCTGGATTAGAGACTTGAGTGTTTAGGTAGGCCGTGGCCGACACCCTCGTTGGGCTTCCGCTTGAAGGTTGCCGAGTACATGTCGTGTAAACGGCGGTAAGTGGTGAGAGCGTCTGTGAAGAAGTACACCCCTGCAGGGTTAACATCATCTATTAGAATAGCCGTGTCCGCGGTAATGGACCTCTGGGTTGCCTATAACAGTTCATAGACAAGTTAAAGTGGATACTCTAAAACTCGCAAGATAAGTGTGAGTGCTATGGGTGGCCTTCTCGTAGGGAGACGGGAGCGGATCCATACTGGTGTATTGAATGGTGAATATGTGGACTCGTGTGCGCCACCTCAAAAGAGTTGCTTGCAGTCGTAGTTCAGGTTAGCCACAGAGTCAAAGCTGGCTTGCTACAGTTCAACTCCACCCCCCCCCCCCCTTGTTGATACCGATGCATATGTAGCTACTTCTGATGTAAGTCTTGCTGAGTACATTTGTACTCATGTTTGCCTATTTTATGTTTTGCAGAGAGACATCAGTCTCGCTAGTAGTTCTGTGTGGACTTCGACGTTTAGCTTGATACCTCAGCTACAATCTTGTGCCCTCGGCAGGATCTGGTAGATAGTCAGGCTTCTTAGCCTTTTTCATTTGTAGATGTCTGTACTCAGACATGTTAAGCTTCCGTTTGTGCCTTGAATTGTATGCTATGATTGTTGGGGACTGAGACCCATGTTTGTAATATCTCGCTCCTCGAAGCCTAATGAATAAATACTTGAGTTGTAGAGTTATGTTGTGATGCCATGTTGTGTTACACATATCGAGCATATTGTGTGTATGATTGAAATGCTTGGTATGTGTGGGATCCGACAATCTAGTTGTTTATCCTTGGCAGCCTCTCTTATGGGGAAATGTAGTCTAGTGCTACCATGAGCCATAGTAGTCCGCTACAGCCCGGTTCACCGGAGTCCTGCTAGCCCAGCACTACTGCTCAGGACACTTGACTGGCCGGCATGTGTTTCACTGCGTTCCTGTGTCTGTCCCGTCAGGGAAATGTCACACTGTGACATCCGGAGTCCTGCCTAGCCTACTACAGCCCGGGTTCCCTGAGTCCTGTTAGCCCAGTGCTACAGCCCGGATTCACACGCTGCTGACCGACATGCTTGATGTGATTCATGTATGCCTGTCCCCATAGGTTAGTGCCGCTTTGGGTTAGCAACTAGCCATGTCGGCTCGGGTTCTCTATCATATGGATGCTAGCGACACTATCATATACGTGAGCCAAAAGGCGCAAACGGTTCCGGGCCATGGTAAGGCGACACCCGTGGGAATACCATGCGTGAGGCCACAAAGTGATATGAGGTGTTACTGGCTAGATCGATGTGACTTGGAATCGGGGTCCTGACATCTAGGTACCAAACAATTTTAATAAATGGGTTATGCTAGCACATCATGGAGAACATTAGAAACGGAGTGCTAAATGTCTCTCGGTCGATCATCCAGATTTTGATCCCTTGGCCTCGCTAAGGTGAAATCTGAGAAAGTGTTATCTTTCTTTAAATCTGCATCCTCCACCATTATTCATCATGGTAGTATGTTGTGTTGCCAGGATTCTGGACACGGATATTGTTAAAACTTGTTGAATATGGGAATGCTCAAGTTCTTGAGAGCATGCGCAATCACTAGGATTTATCGTCGGCATTAATTAGGATCCGCTCTCAGTTTCCTTGGTTATTCTATAACCTTTCCCATAGTGGAATCTCTCTCTACTGTTGGGTTTCTCCCAGTTACTAGCATCATTCCCAGCATTTGCATTTTCTTCCCAGCTTGCACCGCCATTGTGTCATCCTACTATGGACTACCCTTCTCAGTAATTACTGATCAGGATCATCTTCAAAGTGGTCCTACCACGGGTTCCATCCATTTCCGATGATAAGAAAAAATCATCCCTTGCGTTGTCTTCAACAAGGTAGTCCACATCATCCATTCTAGTCCTGGTATGCCATCCCTTCGTACTCCACCAAACGATTGTTGTGATTTGCCTTAGGCTGGTATAAAGAGTTTCAATGATCTCTGAATCAAAAGTAATTCTTTTTGCCACTTAAGGGAATATTTCTGCGAGTCACCTTCCTCTGTGATGTCTCGTTATGGTATCATGGCAACTCAACTCCTCGCTACGTTGACAACTGTTCACCACCTTCTTAAGCATGAAATTGTTGTCTACCTAGTGAACCTTTATCATCTGTTACACTCCATCCCCCTGGATGTATGTTTCATGTCTCAGCTCAAGAGATGTTTCAATGTATCATTCCGCGAGTTGATTATCGGTTGATAGATCTTCGAGAAGATTGATCCTTATAGAGTTTTTCCATTTCCTCTCGTTGTCATGTTGGTTGGAGTTCTCAGAGCAAGACATCGAGACAAAGATGGTGATGAATCAACGTTCTTACAAAGTGCAACCTAGATCGTGAAAATTGTGTTAGTTTGTGTTTCCCTTTCATCTTACCCTACACCTGAATCTTGGTCGAGATTCTTGTTTAGTGGGGGTGAGTTGTCACAGCCCTAGCATTGTTTGCAATTAGTGGCACAAGCATCCACGCATCGTTTCTAAATTACTTCTTTAATTTGAAATGGGGACTAATAAACCCTAGTAGCAAATGAAACTCAACTATGTTCAAACTTAAATCTTTTCATTGAACCCAAAATGCTCTTTAGAAATGTTCATCATTTCTGAATTGGTCCAGCACCTCTGAGAAAAATGGTGCACATTTTTCTAGATCAATTTGGATTTTTGAATGAACTCATAGAGTATTTGAATTTGGGCATTTAATTGCTATAAATAATTAAAATGCCCAAATAATTCTGGAAGTGGTTGTGGGCTGCTGGAAATAATTCCAACAGTGCCCACAATTTATTTTAGGATTATATTTAATGATTTAGTATCTTTTACTAAATCTAGAAACAAAGACAGAAATAGAAAACAGAAAATAAAAGAGGGAGAGAGAGAAACTGACCTGGCAGCCCATTTACCTGGCCAGCTGGTGGCCCGGTAAGACAGCCCAGCCCACCAGGGGCACGGGCGTCTTCCTCCCCACGCCAGTAGGACGCCGCGCGCGTGGCCGCCACACGCCGGCACGCGCCCGAGTGACCTCCTGCTTCCGCCGATGCTGGAGCCTGGCTCGAGACGCCACACAGCCTCCCAGGCCGCCTCGCACTTTCCCCGTGCTCCTCTCCCCTCATCTGCTCTCTCCCCGCAGCACACCCGAGCACGCCCGCCGCCGCCGTTCGCACCACCGTGGCCATCGCCTGTCCCTCGTCCTCTCGAGCGGTCCAGAAGCTCCGCCGTGTCATCCTCGACCTCCTCGCTGAGCTACGCAATGCAGGACGCCTTGAAGCATCGTCCCCGACCCCTTCTTCCTCCTCGGGTTGCTGGAGATCCTCCTTGTCGCCCCGACTACTCTGGATCTTCTCCGAGCTTGCTGACCTCCTTGTCCGACTCGCCTTGAGCCTCTGACCCCGTCCATCCCTCTCTTCTTCCTCATAGGCCGCCGTAGCCACCGGACCGCCTACGCCCGAACCCGCCGCCGCCTGCGCTCGCCGCCGACGCGACTACGGCGACCAAATGGTTCGCCCGACGCGTCCAACACACTCAACGCATCGTGTAGGCCCTCGCTAGCGCCTCAGCTCGCTAGCTCGCGCACCTCGGCACTACCTGCGCTCACGCCCGAGTTCCGGCCACCGCGGCCGAGCTCCTCACCGTCGCTACCGGCCACCCTAGCTGCAGACACAGCCACCGTTGGACGCGCCGCGTCATGGCCGTTCCAACGGGACCAGCCTCGGTTGCTCCCTTCGCCGGAATCGCCGGAACGATGAACCCCGCCCCCTCTGCTTATGCCGGCGTCGAGTCGCCGGCAGGGTCGACCCCGCTGACCAGGGTTTGACCCCTGTTTGACTCCCCTGGGTCAATGACAGATGGGCCCAGAGCCCTGCTAATTTTAGCTTAGCGCTAATTAACTTTTAGTTAACCCACTAAGCCACTGAATCCTGGGCCCAGGCCCCACTGACAGTTTAGTTAGCATTAACTTAACCCTTGTTAATTAGTTGCTTCACTCACAAGTGGGTCCTGACCGTCAGGTTTGACCTGGGCTGGCGCCTTTGACTTGCTGACATCATGCTGACCCTGTGCTGATGCAGTAATCCATTTCTGGAATTTAAGTAAATCTTAAATGATTTATTTATTTCATAAAAATAACCAAAACTTCTAAAAATCATAGAAAATAATCTATAACTCTGTTTGAAAAGATTTATATATGAAAAATGATTAGAAAAATCCAATATATCCATCTGTACTGGTTTCATGCAAGTTTAAACAACTTAACCTGATTGTTTAGTTCAAAACATGATAATGCACCTTATAAGGTCTTAGTTTGATTTTGAATTTGAACCCTTGGTTCAAATCAACTCAAACCCTTCTGTTCTTAGCTGCATTAGCTCAAATCATAGCATATTGACATGTCATGATCATGCATCATGTTGTGCATTGCATTGATTGCGTTCCGTCTTGTTTGTCGGTGGTTGTCCCCTCTCGATAGACGTGGTGCCGACGATGAGTTTGATGACACCGTTGAAGAGCTATACTATCTTTAGAAGTGCCAGGCAAGCAAAACCGCCTTGTTCATTCCGATACAATCCCACTCTATCGCTCCTACTCTCTTTTACTGCATTAGGACAACAACGATTCAAATGTTACATGCTATGGTAGTTGAACCCTTTTCCTCTGCATGACCTGTCATTGCCACAGTAAATTGATGAAACCCACTAGCATGAGTAGGAGTTGTTTGAGCCCTGATGTGCCTACTCATTCATGCTTGTTTGTCATGCATGCTACTGCTTAGAGTTGAGTCAGGTCTGATTCATCGGGGATGGATTAGAATGGTGATGAACATGTCCTACTTTGTGTGAGCTATGTGTGTGAACACGATTTTGGTAAAGATATCGATGAGAGGCCATGTAGGAGTACATGGTGGGTTGTTTAATTGGAACCGTTCTTAAGCACCGAGATCTGTATGTGTGATTTAAGAACCAGCTACTACCATGCATTGGGCAGGAAACCAATGGACCCTCTTGGCTTCTTAACCACCCTAGTCTTCTGTACAGGAGATGCAACTAGTTTCTTGTGTTTATAGGATATGTGTTGGCGGCCATGCGTAGTGCTAACCCTAGGGGTGGGCTATGATGCGGTAGATACACTGTGGCCAGGTATACCAGGCGCCCGTTTGGTGTCTCGGAACCTTGTACACGTTGTTCGGGGCCGTATGTGGAAACCTCAGCCGGACTCCCTGCGGATGGAACCTGGATAGGCGATAAACCTGGACTAGATACTTGAGTGTTTAGGTAGGACATGGCCCACACCCTCATTGGGCTTCCGCTTGAAGGTTACCGAGTACATGTCGTGTAAACGACGGTAAGTAGTGAGAGCGTGTATCAAGAAGTACACCCATGCAGGGTTAACATCATCTATTCGAATAGCCGCGTCTGCCGTAAAGGACTACTTGGTTGCCTATACAGTTCATAGACAAGTGAAAGTGGATACTCTAAAATGCGCAAGATAAGCTTGAGTGCTATGGATGACGTTCTCTTAAGGAGACGGGAGCGGATCCGTAGTGGTGTATTGATTGGTGAATATGTGGACTCGTGTGCGCCACCTCAAAAGAGTTACTTGCAATCGTAGTATAGGATAGCCTCTGAGTCAATGCTGGCTTGCAGCAGTTAAACTCCACCACCCCCTTTGTTGATACTGATGCATATGTAGCTAGTTCTGATATAAGTCTTGCTGGGTACATTTGTACTCACGTTTGCCTATTTTATGTTTTGCAGAGATGTCAGTCTCGCTAGTAGTTCCGTGTGAACCTCGACGGTTAGCTTAATACCTCAGCTATGATCTTGTGCCCTCGACAGGATCTGGTAGATAGTTAGGCTTCTCAGCCTTTTTCATTTGTAGATGTCTGTACTCAGACATGTTAAACTTCCGCATGTGCTTTGACTTGTATGCTCTGAATGTTGGGTCATGAGACCCAAGTTTGTAATATCTCACTCCTCGGAACCTAATGAATAATAACTTTGAGTCATAGAGTTTTGTTGTGATGCCATGTTGTATTTACACATATCGAGCATATTGTGTGTATGATTGAAATGCTTGGTATGTGTGGGATCCGACAACCTAGTTGTTTATCCTTGGTAGCCTCTCTTATGGGGAAATGTAGTCTTGTGCTTCCATGAGCCATAGTAGTCCGCTACAGCCCGGTTCACCGGAGTCTTGCTAGCCTAGCACTATTGCTTCGGAACACTTGACTGGCCGGCATGTGATTCAGTTCGTTCCTATGTCTGTCCCTTCGGGGAAATGTCATGCAGAGACATCCAGAGTCCTGTTAGCCTTCTACAGCCCGGGTTCCTCGAGTCCTGTTAGCCCAGTTGCTACAGCCCAGATTCATACGCTGTTGACCGACATGTTCGAGGTTGATTCATGTATGCCTGTCCCCATAAGTTAGTGCCACTTTGGGTTCACGACTAGTCATGTCAGCCCGGGTTCTCTGTCATATAGATGGTAGCGACACCATCATATACGTGAGCCAAAAGGCGCAAACGCTCCTGGGCCATGGTATGGCGACACCCGTGGGAATACCGTGCGTGAGGCCACAAAGTGATATGAGGTGTGATAGGCTAGATCAGTGTGACATAGAATCGGGGTCCTAACAATACATCACATACGACTACATACTCGGCAATATCCTTCTTCATACCAGTCCACCATAAACGCTCCTTCAAATCCAAATACATCTTGTTGTTTCTAGCGTGTATCGAGTATGGTGAGTCATGAGCTTCCTGAAGTATCAACTCCCTGATCTCTGCATTATTGGGTACATAAACACGGTCCTCAAACCATAAGGTGTCGTGCTCATCCTCACGAAAACTCTTTGCTTTTCCTTTGCTCATTTTCTCCTTTATCTCGACAATTTCCTTATCATCCTTCTAAGCTTCTCGAATTTTCCCCAATAGTGTCGATTGAATTTCTAATGCTGCAACAAATCCTCTAGGGACTATCTCCAAACATAGTCCCCTGAGATGTTTGGTTAACTCCTTTTGAAATCCTCCTCTTATGAGGGTATTGGTGTAACTCTTCCGGCTCAAGGCGTCTGGTACAACATTAGCCTTGCCTAGATGATCATGCAACTTCATATCATAATCCTTTATGAGCTCCAACCATCTCCTTTGCCTGAGATTCAGCTCCTTCTTTGTGAAAATGTACTTCAAACTCTTATGATCCGTGTACACATCACACTGATTTCCAATAAGAAAATGTCTCTAGGTCTTGAGTGCATAAACTATAGCTGCTAACTCCAAATCATGTGTGGCATCATTCAACTTCTGTGGTCGAAGCTGACGTGAGGCATACGAAACAACTCTTCCATCTTGCATAAGTACGCCTCCAAGTCCTAAGCGAGATGCGTCGCAATACACTTGGAAATCCTTGCGTATATCTAGCAGAATCAGTATTGGGGCTGTAACCAAACATTTCTTCAACTCTTGGAAACTTGCCTCACATTCATCCGTCATTTGAACTTGGTGTCCTTCTTCAACAACTCCGTCATAGGCTTCGCAATCTTAAAGAAATTCTCAATGAATCTCCGATAATATCCCGCGAGTCCAAGAAAACTGCGGATCTCTCCAAGTGAGGTGGGTGCCAACCACTCAGTGATTGACTGAACCTTAGTAGGGTCTACAGCTATACCTTCTCTTGATGTAACATGCCCAAGGAATCCAACTTCCTTCAACCAAACTCACATTTGTTGAACTTGGCATATAACTGATGTTCCCTGAGCTTCTCAAGAACTAATCGCAAATGCTCCTTGTGTTCCTCTTCATTCTTCGAGTATACCAATATGTCATCAATGAATACCACAACAAATTTATCCAAGAACTCCATAAAAACGTTATTCATCATACTCATGAAATAGGCAGGGGCGTTAGTCAATCCAAATGACATAACCGTGTTCTCATATAGCTCGTACCTTGTGGTGAAGGCTATCTTAGGTATATCCTGTTCTTGGATCTTCAGCCGGTGGTATCCTGATCGAAGATCGATCTTGGAAAATACTTTAGCTCCTTGCAGCTGGTCAAACAAATCATTGATCATCGGCAGTGGGTACTTGTTCTTGACCGTCACTTCATTCAATGCGTGATAGTCAACAACCATTCTCAAGGATTTATCCTTCTTCTCAACCAAGAGCACTAGGGCTCCCCATGGTGATGAACTTCGGTGAATGTAACCTTTCTCCAATAACTCCTCAATCTGTTTCTTAATCTCCTCCAGATCATTCGCGGGCATCCGGTATGTTCTCTTCGATATTGGTCCGGTGCCTGGCAACAGCTCTATCAAAAACTCAATGTCTCTATCCGGCGGCATGCCTGGTAGCTCCTCTAGAAATACATCCGAGTAATCCATAACTACAGGAACTTCCTCCTGAACAACTCCCGTGAGAGAATTTACGTGGGTCCTGTTTGGTGTATGCCCGGATACATACTTAATCCTTTATCCCTCCACTGTGGTAAGTAGAATTGACTTACTGGTGCAATCGATGTTTCCTCCATACATCGATAGCCAATCCATTCCCAATATCACATCCAATCCTCATGACTCCAAAATTATCAAGTCGGAGGGGAAAATATGCCTACATATGGTTAATGGCACCTGAAAACATCCTTCGCTTGCCATATGCTCTGCTCCTGGCGAGCTTACTAACATATGTGTCCTAAGAACTTTGGTGGGCAACTTATACTTATCCACAAATCCCCTTGAAATGTATGAATGCGATGCACCAGTATCAAAAAGAATGATTGCAGTAAATGACTTAACAAAAAACTTACCTATTACTGCATCGGGTTGCTCTTCAACCTCCTCCACGTTCACGTGGTTCACCTGTCCCCTATTGAAAGGGTTGGGCTTCTTCCCAGAGCTTCCATTCCCATTTCCATTCTTTGCTTCAGAACACTTGGTGGCATAGTGTCCAGTCTTCCCGCACTTGAAACAAGTGATGTGACTTAAACCCTTCTTGGCGTGCATGCTTGGGTTAGAGCGGTTCTAGTTGCTGCCTGCTCCATTCCCGTTTACATTTTTGGGGCCACTGTGGTTATGCAAAATTCCTCCATTATGGGTATGGCCTCCATGGTTATGGGTAAATCCTCCCATGTTCGGGGCGAAATGAGGCTTCTATTGAGCTCCTGAATTGTACTTCCCTTGTCCATACTTCCTTTTGCGGCTCTCAATTTGCTGCTGCTTTCCTTCAATCATGAGGGCCTTATCCACCAATTCCTGGTAGTTGTTAAATGTTGCCATAATCAACTGCACACTCATCTCATCATTCATCCCTTCCATAAACTTCTCTTGCTTCGCGACATCTGTGGCCACATCATCCGGGGCATAGCGAACTAACTTGCTAAACTCCTCCACATACTGCCCTACAGTACGGTTGCCCTGGCGTAAGTTGCAAAACTCATGCTTCTTCATGCTCATAGCTCTAGTTGAAACATTAGTAGTGCGGAATGTTTGCTGAAACTGCTCCCAAGTAACATTGGCTATAGGGAAGGTGGCTGTGTAATTCTCCCACCATGAGTCTGCAGGTCCATCCAATTGGTGTGCGGAAAAAACGCACCTTCTCAGGATCAATGCAACCTGCAGTGGTCAACTCCTTTCCAATCCTGCGTAGCCAGTCATATGCAACCATGGGCTCGGTGCTACTGGAATACACCGGCGATTGTAACCTCAGGAAACGGGCTAAGTTTTCAACTGGTGGTGGAGGTGGGTTGTTGTTATTGTTGTTGTTGTTGCCTTGATTCTGAACTAGCAACTGCATTAGTGTATTCTGATGTTGGATCAATTGAGTGAGCTCCGGTGGGAAAGCAAATCCGGGGTCACGTCTCGGAGGCATATGATGGGTTTAGAGGGGAGAGAATTAGAATAGAATGAGGTCTAGTGAGAAAACACTACCCATATGCACATGAGACAAACACAAACATATCACTCCAAAACAATTTTAAGCAAGGGAATACAATCGATCTAACTATTGTTACAGTGCTCGAACTACTAATATGTACATGCGGAAAATACTACTAATAATATGGTGGTCTACTAGAAATTTTGATTGGTAGAAGACTCCATGATATCTGCTCCAGCTTCGTCTTCATAATCATCATCACTGGGGTTGGAGTCGGTGTCGTCAATGATGATGTAGTCCTTGGGATGGTCGTCGTCTCCTCATGGCGCAGGGTCTCCCATGAATACTCCTAACTTCCTTGTCAGGTCGTCATTCATCTCCACTAGTATTGTGATTTCCTCCTCGTATCCGTCGCATGTAGACTTGAGTTCTTCTTCTAGCTCCATGTTCCTAGTCATCAATTTCTTCAGGTCTATCATGCTTGCGCACATTTGGTTTTCCTGGTGTCGAATGTGCTGGTTTAACACCTGGATGTAAGCTGCAATGGACCTGTCCTTCCTGGAGCTGATCATCTCCCATTGCTCATCTCGGGGCCCACATATTTGGTAGATGGTGTCCTTAAGATCCTTGTGATAAAGTTCGCCGATGCGTCCTATGGCAATGTTGTTGAGGAACGTAGTAATTTCAAAAATAATCCTACGCACAAACAGGATCATGGTGATGCATAGCAACGAAAGGGGAGAGTGTTGTCTACATACCCTCGTAGACCAAAAGCGGAAGCGTTAGCACAACACGGTTGATGTAGTCGTACGTCTTCACGATCCGACCGATCCAAGTACCGAACGTACGGCACCTTCGAGTTTAGCACACGTTCAGCTCGATGACGTCCCATGAACTCCGATCCAGCAGAGCTTCACGGGAGAGTTCTGTCAGCACGACGGTGTGGTGACGGTGATGATGTTGCTACCAACACAGGGCTTCGCCTAAGCGCCGCTATGATATGATCGAGGTGGAATATGGTGGAGGGGGGCACCGCACACGGCTAAGATATCAAAAGATCAATTGTTGTGTCTAGAGGTGCCCCTGCTCCCATATATAAAGGACTAGGAGGGAGGAGGCGGCCGGCCAGGGGAGGGCGCGCCAGGGAGGAGTCCTACTCCCACCGGGACTAAGACTCCCTCTTTTCCTAGTTGGAGTAGGAGGGGAAAGGAAGGGAAGGAGAGAGAGGAAGGAAAGGGGGGTGCCGCCCCCCTCCTTGTCCAATTCGGACTAGAGGGGGAGGGGGCGTGCGGCCTTCCCTAGCCGCCCCTCCTCTTCTCCACTAAAGCCCATCTTGGCCCATTAAACTCCTCGGGGGGTTCCGGTAACCCCCCGGTACTCCGGTATATGTCCGAAACTCCCCGAAGCCATTCCGGTGTCTGAACATAGTCATCCAATATATCGATCTTTATGCCTCGACCATTTCGAGACTCCTCGTCTTGTCCATGACCACATCTGGGACTCCTAACTACCTTCGGTACATCAAAATACAAAAACTCATAATACAATCGTCACCGAAACTTTAAGCGTGCGGACCCTATGGGTTCGAGAACTATGTAGACATGACCGAGACATGTCTCCGGTCAATGACCAATAGTGGAACCTGGATGCTCATATTGGCTCCTACATATTCTACGAAGATCTTTATCGATCAAACCGCATAACAACATACGTTGTTCCTTTTGTCATCGGTATGTTACTTGCCCGAGATTCGATCGTCGGTATCTCAATACCTAATTGAATCTCGTTACCGGCAAGTATCTTTACTCATTCCGTAATACATCATACCGCAACTAACTTATTAGTTACAATGCTTGCAAGGCTAACAATGATGTGCATTACCGAGTGGGCCCAGAGATACCTCTTCGAAAATCGGAGTGACAAATCCTAATCTCGAAATACGCCAACCCAACAAGTACCTTAGGAGAGACCTGTAGAGCACCTTGATAATCACCCAGTTACGTTGTGACGTTTGGTAGCACACAAAGTGTTCCTTCGGTAAACGGGTGTTGCATAATCTCGTAGTCATAGGAAGATGTATAAGTCATGAAGAAAGCAATAGAAACATACTAAACGATCAAGTTCTAAGCTACCGGAATGGGTCAAGTCAATCACATCATTCTCATCATGATGTGATCCCGTTAATCAAATGACAACTCATGTCTATGGCTAGGAAACATAACCATCTTTGGTTAACGAGCTAGTCAAGTAGAGGCATACTAGTGACACTCTGTTTGTCTATGTATTCACACATGTATCATGTTTCCGGTTAATACAATTCTAGCATGAATAATAAACATTTATCGTGATATAAGGAAATAAGTAATAACTTTATTAGTGCCTCTACGGCATATTTCCTTTAGTCTCCCACTTGCACTAGAGTCAATAATCTAGATTACACAGTAATGATTATAACACCCATGGAGTCTTGGTGTTGATCATGTTTTGCTCGTGAAAGAGGCTTAGTCAATGGGTGTGCAACATTCAGATCCGTATGTATCTTGCAAATCTCTATGTCTCCCACCTGGACATGATCCTGGATGGAGTTGAAGCGTCTCTTGATGTGCTTGGTTCTCTTGTGAAATCTAGATTCCTTTGCCAAGGCAATTGCTCCAGTATTGTCACAAAAGATTTTCATTGGTCCCGATGCATTAGGTATGACACCTAGATTGGATATGAACTCCTTCATCCAGACTCCTTAATTTGCTGCTTCCAAAGCAGCAATGTTCTCCGCTTCACACGTAGATCCCGCCACGACACTTTGTTTAGAACTGCTCCAACTGACAGGTCCACCGTTTAATATAAACACATATCTGGTTTGTGATTTAGAATCGTCCGGATCAGTGTCAAAGCTTGCATCAACGTAACCATTTACGATGAGCTCTTTGTCACCTCCATAAACGAGAAACATATCCTTAGTCCTTTTCAGGTATTTCAGGATGTTCTTGACTTCTGTCCAGTGATCCACTCCTGGATTACTTTGGTACCTCCCTGCTAAACTAATAGCAAGGCACACATCAGGTCTGGTAAACAGCATTGCATACATGATAGAGCCTATGGCTGAAGCATAGGGACCATCTTTCATTTTCTCTCTATCTTCTGCAGTGGTCAGGCATTGAGTCTTACTCAATTTCACACTTTGTAACACAGGCAAGAACCGTTTCTTTGCTTGATCCATTTTGAACTTCTTCAAAACTTTGTCAAGGTATGTGCTTTGTGAAAGTCTAATTAAGCGTCTTGATCTATCTCTATAGATCTTGATGCCCAATATGTAAGCAGCTTCACCGAGGTCCTTCATTGAAAAACTCTTATTCAAGTATCCTTTTATGCTATCCATAAATTCTATATAAATTCCAATCAACAATATGTCATCCACATATAAGATTAGAAATGCTACAGATCTCCCACTCACTTTCTTGTAAATACAGGTTTCTCCAAAAGTTTGTATAAAACCATATGCTTTGATCACACTATCAAAGTGTTTATTCCAACTCCGAGAGGCTTGCACCAGTCCATAAATGGATCGCTGGAGCTTGCACACTTTGTTAGCACCTTTGGATTGATAAAACCTTCAGGTTGCATCATATACAACTCTTCTTCCAGAAATCCATTCAGGAATGCAGTCTTTACATCCATTTGCCAAATTTCATCATCATAAAATGCGGCAATTGCTAACATGATTCGGACGGACTTAAGCATCGCTACCGGTGAGAAGGTCTCATCATAGTCAACTCCTTGAATTTGTGGAAAAACTTTTGCAACAAGTCGAGCTTTGTAGACAATAACATTATCCATTTATTCTCGATGGCTTGCCGATCATCGGGAAAGTCAACCAAAGTCCACACTTTGTTCTCATACATGGATCCCATCTCAAATTTCATGGCCTCAAGCCATTTAGCGGAATCTGGGCTCATCATCGCTTCCTCATAGTTCATAGGTTCGTCATGGTCTAGTAACATGACCTCTAGAACAGGATTACCGTACCACTCTGGTGTGGATCTTACTCTGGTTGACCTACGAGTTTTGGTAGTAACTTGATCTGAAGTTTCATGATCATCATCATTAACTTCCTCACTAATCGGTGTAGGTGTCACAAGAACCAGTTTCTGTGATGAACTACTTTCCAATAAGGGAGCAGGTATAGTTACCTCATCAAGTTCTACTTTCCTCCCACTCACTTCTATCGAGAGAAACTCCTTCTCTAGAAAGGATCCAAATTTAGCAACAAAAGTCTTGCCTTCAGATCTGTGATAGAAGGTGTACCCAACAGTTTCCTTTGGGTATCCTGTGAAGACACATTTCTCCGATTTGGTTCGAGCTTATTAGGTTGAAGTTTTTTCACATAAGCATCGCAGCCCCAAACTTTAAGAAACGACAACTTTGGTTTCTTACCAAACCACAGTTCATAAGGCATCGTCTCAACGGATTTTGATGGTGCCCTATTTAACGTGAATGCAGCCGTCTCTAAAGCATAACCCCAAAATGATAGCGGTAAATCACTAAGAGATATCATAGATCGCACCATATCTAGTAAAGTACGATTACGGCGTTCGGACACACCATTACGCTGTGGTGTTCCGGGTGGCGTGAGTTGCGAAACTATTCCCCATTTTTTCAAATGTAGACCAAACTCGTAACTCAAATATTCTCCTCCATGATCAGATCGTAGAAACTTTATTTTCTTGTTATGATGATTTTCCAATTCACTCTGAAATTCTTTGAACTTTTCAAATGTTTCAGAGTTATGTTTCATTAAGTAGGTATACCCATATTTTCTTAAATCATCTGTAAAGGTGAGAAAATAACGATACCCGCCTCAAGCTTCAATATTCATCGGACCACATACATCAGTATGTATGATCTCCAACAAATCTGTTGCTCGGTCCATTGTTCCGGAGAACGGCGTTTTAGTCATCTTGCCCATGAGGCATGGTTCGCAAGTACCAAGTGATTCATAATCAAGTGATTCCAAAAGTCCATCAGTATGGAGTTTCTTCATGCGCTTTATACCAATATGACCTAAACGGAAGTGCCACAAATAAGTTGCACTATCATTATCAACTCTGCAACTTTTGGCTTCAATATAATGAATATGTGTATCACTACTATCGAGATTTAATATAAATAGACCACTCTTCAAGGGTGCATGACCATAAAAGATATTACTCATATAAATAGAACAACCATTATTCTCGGATTTAAATAAATAACCGTCTCGCATCAAACAAGATCCAGATATAATGTTCATGCTCAACATTGGCACCAAATAACAATTATTTAGGTCTAAAACTAGTCCTGAAGGTAGATGTAGAGGTAGCGTGCCGACCGCGATCACATCGGCTTTGGAATCATTTCCCACGCGCATTGTCACCTCATCCTTAGCCAATCTGCGCTTAATCTGTATCCCCTGTTTCGAGTTGCAAATATTAGCAACAGAACCAGTATCAAATAACTAGGTGCTAATGCGAGCATTAGTAAGGTACACATCAATAACATGTATATCACATATACCTTTGTTCACCTTGCCATCCTTCTTATCTGCCAAATACTTGGGGAAGTTCCATTTCCAATGACCAGTCTGCTTGCAGTAGAAGCACCCAGTCTCAGGCTTAGGTCCAGACTTGGGTTTCTTCTCTTGAGCAGCAACTTGTTTGTTGTTCTTCTTGAAGTTCCCCTTCTTCTTCCATTTGCCATTTTTCTTGAAACTAGTGGACTTGTTGACCATCAACACTTGATGCTCTTTCTTGATTTCTACCTCCGGAGCCTTTAGCATTGTGAAGAGCTCGGGAATTGTCTTATCCATGCCTTGCATATTATAGTTCATCATGGAGCTCTTGTAGCTTGGTGGCAGTGATTGAAGAATTCTGTCAATGACGCTATCATCGGGAAGATTAACTCCCATTTGAATCAAGTGATTGTTATACCTAGACATTCTGAGTATATGTTCACCGGCAGAACTATTCTCCTCCATCTTGCAGCTGTAGAACTTATTAGAGACTTCATATCTCTCAATCTGAGCATTTTCATGAAATATTAACTTCAACTCTCGGAACATCTCATATGCTTCATGACGTTCAAAACGTCGTTGAAGTCCCGGTTCTAAGCCGTAAAGCATGGCACGCTGAACTATCAAGTAGTCATCAGCTTTGATCTGCCAGACGTTCATAACATCTGGTGTTGCTCCTGCAGTAGGTTTGCAACCTAGCGGTGCTTCCAGGACGTAATTCTTCTGTGAAGCAATGAGGATAATCCTCAATTTACGGACCCAGTCCATGTAATTGCTACCATCGTCTTTCAACTTTGCTTTCTCAAGGAACGCATTAAAATTCAATGGAATAACAGCACGGGCCATCTATCTACAACAATATAGACATGAAAAATACTATCAGGTACTAAGTTCATGATAAATTAAAGTTCAGTTAATCAAATTATTTAAAGAACTCCCACTTAGATAGACATCCCTCTATTCTGCTAATTGATCACGTGATCCATATCAACTAAACCATGTCCGATCATCACGTGAGATGGAGTAGTTTCAATGGTGAACATCACTATGTTGATCATATCTACTATATGATTCACGCTCGTCCTTTCGGTCTCAGTGTTCCGAGGCCATATATGCATATGCTAGGCTCATCAAGTTTAAGCTGAGTATTCTGCATGTGCAACTGTTTTGCGCCCGTTGTATTTGAATGTAGAGCTTATCACACCCGATCATCACATGGTGTCTCAGCTAGAAGAACTTTCACAACAGTGCATACTCAGGGAGAACACTTATACCTGATCATATTATAATGCTACCGTCGAGCTAAGCAAAAATAAGATGCATAAAAGATAAACATCACATGCAATCAATATAAGTGATATGATATGGCCATCATCATCTTGTGCTTGTGATCTCCATCTCTAAAGCACCGTCATGATCACCATCGTCACTGGCGCGACACCTTGATATCCATCATAGCATCATTGTCGTCTCGCCAACTATTGCTTCTATGACTATCGCTACCGCTTAGTGATAAAGTACATCAATTACAGGGCTATTGCATTGCATACAATAAAGCGACAACCATATGGCTCCTGCCAGTTGCCGATAACTCGGTTACAAAACATGATCATCTCATACAATAAAATTTAGCATCATGCCTTGACCATATCACATCACTACATGCCCTACAACAACAAGTTAGACGTCCTCTACTTTGTTGTTGCAAGTTTTACGTGGCTGCTATGGGCTGAGCAAGAACCGTTCTTACCTACGCATCAAAACCACAACGATAGTTCGTCAAGTTAGTGTTGTTCTAACCTTCTCAAGGACCGGGCGTAGCCACACTCGGTTCAACTAAAGTTAGAGAAACTGACACCCGCCAACCACCTATGTGCAAAGCATGTCGGTAGAACCAGTCTCGCGTAAGCATACGCGTAATGTCAGTCCGGGACGCTTCATCCAACAATACCGCCGAACCAAAGTATGGCATGCTGGTAAGCAGTATGACTTGTATCGCCCACAACTCACTTGTGTTCTATTCATGCATAAAACATCTACGCATAAAACCTGGCTCGTATGCCACTGTTGGGGAACGTAGTAATTTCAAAAAATTCCTACGCACAAACAGGATCATGGTGATGCATAGCAACGAAAGGTGAGAGCGTTGTCTACGTACCCTCGTAGACTCAAAGCGGAAGCTTTAGCACAACGCGGTTGATGTAGTCGTACGTCTTCACGATCCGACCGATCCAAGTACCGAACGTACGGCACCTCCGAGTTCAGCACATGTTCAGCTCGATGACGTCCCGTGAACTCCAATCCATTAGAGCTTCATAGGAGAGTTCTGTCAGCACGACGGCGTGGTGACGGTGATGATGTCCCACGAACTCCGATCCATCAGAGCTTCATAGGAGAGTTCTGTCAGCACGACGGTGTGGTGACGGTGATGATGTTGCTACCGACGTAGGGCTTCGCCTAAGCACCGCTACGATATGATCGAGGTGTAATATGGTGGAGAGGGGCACCACACATTGCTAAGAGATCAAGAGATCAATTGTTGTGTCTAGAGGTGCCCCTGCCCCCATATATAAAGGACTATGGGGAGGAGGCGGCCGTCCAGGGGAGGGTGCGCCAAGGAGGAGTCCTACTCCCACCGGGAGTAGGACTCCCTCTTTTCCTAGTTGTTGTAGGAGGGGCAAAGGAAGGGAAGGAGACAGAGGAAGGAAAGGGGGGCGCCGCTCCCCTCCTTGTCCAATTCGGACTAGAGGGGGAGGGGGCGCGCGGCCTTCCCTAGCCGCCCCTCCTCTTCTCCACTAAAGCCCATCTTGGCCCATTAATCTCCCTGGGGGGTTCCGGTAACCCCCCGGTACTCCGGTATATGTCCGAAACTCCCCAAAACCATTGCGGTGTCCGAACATAGTCGTCCAATATATCGATCTTTATGTCTCGACCATTTCGAGACTCCTCGTCATGTCCATGATCACATTCGGGACTCTGAACTACCTTCGGTACATCAAAACACAAAAACTCATAATACAATCGTCACCGAAACTTTAAGTGTGCGGACCCTACAGGTTCGAGAACTATGTAGACATGATCGAGACATGTCTCCGGTCAATAAACAATAGCGGAACCTGGATGCTCATATTGGCTCCTACATATTCTATGAAGATCTTTATCGGTCAAACCGCATAACAACATACGTTATTCCATTGTCATCGGTATGTTACTTGCCCGAGATTCGATCATCGGTATCTCAATACCTTGTTCAATCTCGTTACCGGCAAGTCTCTTTACTCATTCCGTAATATATCATGCTGCAACTAACTTATTAGTTACAATGCTTGCAAGGCTTATAGTGATGTGCATTACCGAGTGGGCCCAGAGATACCTCCCTGACAATCCGAGTGACAAATCCTAATCTTGAAATACGCCAACCCAACAAGTACCTTCGGAGACACCTGTAGAGCACCTTTATAATCACCCAATTAGGTTGTGACGTTTGGTATCACAAAAAGTGTTCCTCCGGTAAATGGGAGTTGCATAATCTCATAGTCATAGGAACATGTATAAGTCATGAAGAAAGCAATAGCAACATACTAAACGATCAAGTGCTAAGCTAATAGAATGGGTCAAGTCAATCACATCATTCTCCTAATGATGTGATCCCGTTAATAAAACGACAACTCATGTCTATGTCTAGTAAGCATAACCATCTTTGATTAACGAGCTAGTCAAGTAGAGGCATACTAGTGACACTCTGTTTGTCTAAGTATTCACACATGTATCATGTTTCCGGCTAATACAATTATAGCATGAATAATAAACATTTATCATGATATAAGGAAATAAATAATAACTTTATTATTGCATCTAGGGCATATTTCCTTCAAATGTGGGCTGCCATGCTCTTTCCTAGACTCCAGGTTGGTGCATCAAAGGAAAACTCTATGGGCTCAGTTACTGGCGTGAATGTCATTCCGGGAACTTATACTCGAATCATCCAACATTCCTCTTCTGGTAAAGTGGTAGTGTAGGTCCCGGTGAAGCTTGGTATTCCAATGTTCAGGTACCTAGTGACTTCCTTCAAGTGTCTTCCAAAAGGTGTGTCTTCATCCGGCTGTGCAAACTTGTTCCTCGTGTCCGCCATCCTATAGAGTAGAAAATGGAGAGAAGTCGGAAATGGGTAGAGAAGAGTGACCTATGGCTTATCTTAGTGGTCATGTCCTACATTCAGCGTGTGCTCTAATACCATCTTGTAGCGACCCAACCTCAAACGGTCAAGTCTCTGTGCTTAAGTGTCATCCCTGGATCGGTAATGCTAACACACACAATACTTCGAAGGATTTATAACAGAGTAGCAATCACACACTTATTACATCGATAGTCTCAAGAGAGAAATTAATACAATAACATGGCTTAATGCCATCTAAATACGATAACACCGGAAGGCTTGGAAGATAGAGTGAGTCCATCAACTCCAACGACATAGCTGAGTGCACGACAACGACCTAGCGCACCTTACTCTTCGTCTGAAAAGTCTGCAACATGATACGTTGCAGCCCAAAAACGGGTCAGCACATGGAATATGATGGCAATATAACATAGTAGAGCAATGAAGCAAGTAAATGCTATCACTACATGCATATATGGCTGGTGGAGGCTCTATGGTTGTAGTGTTTTTGCAAAAAGCCAATTTTGCAGATGTTTGCGCACTTTTCCCCACAAGACTCGATCTCCTCCATTGGATTTCTCTCACTACATGATGTTTGAGAAATGGATGACCGAGACACAGTCTTTCAGAAACATTTACTCTTTACTCTGGGTGGACAGTTACACCTACTTTCCCCTACATCTGCTAGCCCACCACTGAAAGAGGTCATGCAACATGCTCAACTATGCTAGAGCCCATAATAGCTTGTGGCTGCACACGGAAGTTTCTAGCATGAATAATCTTATGATCCCTTTGATCCTGGGTGGCGAACCATAGGATGATCATACGGGTACTCCGGGATATCCTAGGACAACACTGGATTCTCTAGGTGCCCGCAACCAATCCACCCAGATGTGTATTTAAGTAGCCACCTTAAGTAAACCATTAATTAAGAATCTCACATATGTCATGGATACACTCAAACCCAAACCACGTTTACGAGCATAGCATGGCAATATAAGCATAACGTAGAAGTAACTCTGAAGGGTTTGATAATAAAAGGGCAATAGGTTCTACCTCATCATCTACTTCCCAAACCCACATGTTAAGAGATCCTACTCATGAAATGTTTGAGGGTTGCAACTAATGCATAAAAACTGGGTAATAAAGGGGTATGATCAATGTGTTACTTTCCTTCCTGATGATCCGCAAAACCTAGTGACTCATAGTAGCACGCTGCGCACTCCGGGAATTCTATCACAAACAAACAATAGCGTACATAAGCACTCAAGCAAAGATGCAAGGGTAAAACTTCAAATAATAAGATCGAATCTGAAAGCTCAACTGAAGAGGTTCGATTTGCAAAAAGAATCAAACAAAATGGAGGTACGGAACTGAAACTACGGTCAAAAGAACTTCGAATACAAATCTGCTTGCAACCAAATTTTAGTTTGTCAAAAACCATCTTCAAGTTGATTAAATAAAAAGAGGGGTTCGATATGAAGATTTCGGTGTTGGTTTCACTGTATTTGGACAAACGGTTAAGAAACGGCGAGGGTTTGAAGATCAGGGGCTAATCTGCGATAAAAATAATCGTGGATAGGTCCCTGGCCGAAAAATAAAATAAAAAGAAAATACTAACGAACGAACGTTCGCTGTCTGAACCTAATCGGCGAACAACATTCGTTAAAACGAACGAACGGATGAACGTCCGCTAAGTAAATAAACCGACGAAAAACCGATCTAAGAAAAAAAAACCGGCAAACTAGAAAAAAATCGGGGTTAACCGAGAGAAAACCGACCTGTCAACGGGGTCAACGGCGGCGGCTTCAACGAGATCCGGCGCGGCTAGGGTTAGGGTTAGGGCGGCAGCTGGTGGGCTGGGGGCGGCCTCAGGCCTCGCCTTACAAAGGCCTGGCCGGACGGAGCCCGGCTCGGGCACGGCCCCTAAGTCGGTTCGAATTTTTTATAAAACGGTTCCACCGAGAAAAAATCTAATTAAATAAATAAAAATCTAAAAATGCCAAAACAAATTTTCACCGTCTAAATAAAATATTTAAAATAAAGTAAACATTTTCTTGGCCTAAAAATGCAATTGTGAAAAAATGCATATTTTTCTAATTCAAATAAAATAGCAACAAAATTCAAATAAAATAATTTATTTGATTTTAACATTTTTCCTCCAATATTTCATTTATTTTGGAGAAGTCATATTATCTCCTCTCATATATTTTTAATATGAAATATTTTTGGAGAGAAAATTTCAATTATGAAAATAATAAAATCCCCAACTCTCTCGTGGGTCCTTGAGTGGCTTAGAATTTAGGATCACAAAACCGAAATGCAAATAAAATATGATATGCATAAGATGACCTATGTATAACATTCCAAATTGGAAATTTGGGATGTTACATACCCATCATAAACTCTTCTCCCCCGCATTACATTATTTGCCATTCACCTCTCGTTTTCCTCTCCCCCACTTCCAAAACAATTTTCGAAAACCATTGCCTTCTCTTCGCTCCTCTTCCGTTCGTCTCTTTTTGCTTGCTCCTGGTGTGCTTGTGTGTTAGATTGATTGTTTGTCACGATGACTCAAGATAATACTAAATTGTGTGAATTTTCCAATACCAACAACAATGATTTTATTAGCACTCCGATTGCTCCTACAACTGATGCTGAATCTTGTGAAATTAATACCGCTTTGTTGAATTTTGTTATGAAAGATCAATTTTCTGGCCTTCCTAGTGAAGATGCCGCTACCCATCTAAACAACTTTGTTGATTTGTGTGATATGCAAAAGAATAAAGACGTGGATAATCATATTGTTAAATTGAAGCTATTTCCGTTTTCGCTTAGAGATCATGCTAAAACTTGGTTCTCTTCTTTGCCTAAAAATAGAATTGATTCATGGAATAAGTGCAAAGATGCTTTTATCTCTAAGTATTTTCCTCCCACTAAGAGCATCTCTCTTAAGAATGGTATTATGAATTTTAAGCAACTTGATCATGAGCAGGTTGCACAAGCTTGGGAGAGGATGAAATTAATGATACGTAATTTCCCTACACATGGTTTGAATTTGTGGATGATTATACAAAAAATTTATGCCGGATTGAATTTTTCTTCTAGAAATCTTTTAGATTCGGCCGCGGGAGGAACTTTTGTGGAAATCACTTTAGCAGAAGCTACTAAACTCCTAGACAATATTATGGTTAATTATTCTCAATGGCACACCGAAAGATCCACTAGTAAAAAAGTTCATGCGATTGAAGAGATTAATGCTTTGAGTGGAAAGATGGATGAACTTATGAAATTGTTTGGTAATAAAAGTGTTTCGTCAGATGTTAATGATATGCCTTTGTCCACTTTGATTGAGAATAATAATGAATCTATGGATGTGAATTTTGTTGGTAGGAACAATTTTGGTAACAACGCGTATAGAGGAAATCTTAATTCTAGGTCGTTTCCTAGTAAATCCTCTAATAATTATGGTAATTCCTACAAGTACTCTTATGGGAATATTATTAAGATGCCCTCTGATTTTGAGATTAATTAGTGTTGAAGAATTTATGAGTTCGCAAAAGAATTTCAATGCTTTTGTTGAAGAAAAATTGCTTAAGATTGATGAATTGGCAGGGAACGTGGATAGAATTTCTCTTGATGTTGATTCTTTGAAACTTAGATCTATTCCACCTAAGCATGACATCAATGAGTCTCTCAAATAAATGAGAAATTTCATTGATGAGTGCAAAGAAAGAACCGCTAGGATGCGTGCTAAAAAGATTGCTTTGTGAAAGTGTGTCCTAGTTTTCATGATAATAATGATGAAGATCTAAATGTGATTGATGTGACTCCTATTAAATCTTTGTTTTCCAATATGAATCTTGATAAAAATGGGACTGGAGATGAGTCAACTTTAGTTATAAGGCATCCCAATGATTCAGAGTTTTTAGATCTTGATGCAAAAATTAATAAAATTGGGATTGAAGAGGTCAAAACTTTACATAGCAATGAAACCACTATTTTCGATTTCAAGGAATTTAATTATGGCAATTGCTCTTTGATTGATTTTATTTCCTTGTTGCAATCTGTGTTAAATTCTCCTAATGCTTATAATCAAAATAAAGCTTTTACTAAACATATCATTGATGCTTTAATGCAATCCCATGAAGAAAAGCTTGAACTAGAAGTTTCTATCCCTAGAAAACTTTATAATGAGTGGGAACCTACTATTAAAATTAAGATTAAAGATTATGAATGCTATGATTTATGTCATTTGGGTGCTAGTGTTTCCACGATTCCAAAACCTTTGTGTGATGTGCTAGGTTTTCGTGAATTTGATGATTGTTCTTTAAATTTGCATCTTGCGGATTCCACCATTAAGAAACCTATGGCAAGGATTAATGATGTTCTTATTGTTGCAACTAGGAATTATGTGCATGTAGATTTCATTGTTCTTGATATAGATTGCAATCCCACATGTCCTATTATTCTTGATAGACCTTTCTTTAGAACGATTGGTGCAATTATTGACATGAAAGAAGGAAATATTAGATTCCAATTTCCACTAAGGAAAGGCATGGAACACTTTCCTAGGAAGAAAATTAAATTGCCTTATGAATCTATTATGAGAGCCACTTATGGGTTGCATACCAAAGATGGCAATAACTAGATCTATTCTTAGTTTTATGCCTAGTTAGGGGCGTTAAATGATAGCGCTTGTTGGGTGGCAACCCAATTTTATTTTTGTTATTTACTTTTTGTTCCTATTTAGTAATAAATAATTTATCTAATCTCTGTTATGATTGTGTTTTTTATGTTTTAATTATTGTTTGAGCCAAGTAAAGCCTTTAGGATCTTCTTGGGTGATTATTGTTTGATCTTGCTAATAAAAACAGAAAGTATGCGCTCACGAAAATAATTTTGAATTTTTACCATAGAGAGATAAAATACCAATTCCCACTGCAGTAGATCAATATAAAAATTTTCCTAGTCGTCCTAATTTTTCAGAATTTTTGGAGTTACAGAAATATATGAAACATCCAGATTGCTACAGATTGTTCTATTTTGACAGATTCTGTTTTTCGTGTGTTGTTTGCTTATTTTGATGAATCTATGAGTAGTATCGGGGGGTATGAACCATAGATAAGTTGCAATACAGTAGGTTTAACACCAATATAAATAAATAATGAGTTCATTACAGTAACTTAAAGTGGTGGTTTAATTTCTTATACTAACGGAGCTCATGAGATTTTCTGTTGAAGTTTTGTGTTGTGAAGTTTTCAAGTTTTTGGGTAAAGATTTGATGGATTTTGGAATAAGGAGTGTCAAGAGCCTAAGGTTTGGGATTCCCAAGGCACCCCAAGGTAAAGTTTAAGGACAAGCAAAAGCCAAAGCTTGGGGATGCCCCGGAACGCATCCCCTTTTTTCGTGTTCGTCTATCGGTAACTTTACTTGAGGCTATATTTTTATTCACCACATGATATGTGTTTTGCTTGGAGCGTCTTGTATGATTTGAGTCTTTGCTTTTTAGTTTACCACAATCATCCTTTCCTTACACACCTTTTGGGAGCGACACACATGAATCACAATTTATTAGAATACTCTATGTGCTTCACTTATATCTTTTGAACTAGATAATTTTGCTCTAGTGCTTCACTTATATCTTTTTAGAGCACAGTGGTGGTTTCATTTTATAGAAATTATTGATCTCTCATGCTTCACTCATATCATTTTGAGAGTCTTTTAGAACAACATTGTAATTTTCTTTGGCTATAAAACTAGTCCTAATATGATGGGCATCCAAGATGGGTATAATAATAACTTTCATATAAAGTGCATTGAATACCATGAGAAGTTTGATGCTTGATGATTATTTTGAGACATGAGGATGGTGATATTAGAGTCATGCTAGTAAATTAATTGTGAATTTGAGAAATACTTGTGTTGAGGTTTGCAAGTCCCGTAGCATGCACGTATGGTAACCGTTGTGTAACAAATTTGAAGCATGAGGTATTTCTTTGATTGTCTACCTTATGAGTGGCAGTCGGGGACGAGTGATGGTATTTTCCTACCAATATATACCCCTTGGAGCATGCGCGTAGTGCTTGGTTTTTGATGACTTGTAGATTTTTGCCATAAGTATGTGAGTTTTTTATGACTAATGTTGAGTCCATGGATTATACGCACTCTCACCCTTCCACCGTTGCTAGCCTCTCTAGTACCACACAACTTTCGCCGGTACCATAAACCCACCATTTACCTTCCTCAAAACAGCCACCGTAACTACCTATTATGGCATTTCCATAGCCATTCCGAGATATATTGCCATGCAACTTTCCACCATTCCATTTATTATGACACGCTCCATCATTGTCATATTGCCTTGCATGATCATGTAGTTGACATCGTATTTGTGGCAAAGCCACCATTCATAATTTTTTCATACATGTCACTCTTGATTCATTGCACATGCCGGTACACCGCCGGAGGCACGCATATAGAGTCATATTTTTTGTTCTAAGTATCGAGTTGTAATATTTGAGTTGTAAATAAATAGAAGTGTGATGATCATCATTATTAGAGCATTGTCCCATGTGAGGAAAAAAATGAGAGAAAAAAGAGGCCAAAGAAGCCAAACAAAAAAAAGAGAAAAAGAGAGAAGGGACAATGCTACTATCCATTTTCCACACTTGTGCTTCAAAGTAGCATCATGATCTTCATGATAGAGAGTCTCTTATTTTGTCACTTTCAATACTAGTGGGAAATTTTCATCATAGAACTTGGCTTGTATATTCCAACAATGGTCTTCCTCAAATGCCCTAGGTCTTCATGAGCAAGCAAGTTGGATGCACACCCACTTAGTTTCTTTTGTTGAGCTTTCATACATTTATAGCTCTAGTGCATCCGTTGCATGGCAATCCCTACTCACTCACATTGATATCTATTGATGGGCATCTCCATAGCCCATTGATACTCCTAGTTGATGTGAGACCATCTTCCTCCTTTTTTTTCTTCTCCACAACCACCACTCTATTCCACCTATAGTGCTATGTCCATGGATCACACTCATGTATTGCGTGAAAGTTGGAAAAGTTTGAGAATACTAATGTATGAAACAATTGCTTGGATTGTCATCGGGGTTGTGCATGATTTCAATATTTTGTGTAACGAAGATGGAGTTTAACCAAACTATATGATTTTGTAGGGATGAACTTTCTTTGGCCATGTTATTTTGATAAGACATAACTACTTTGTTAGTATGCTTGAAGTATTATTATTTTTATGTCAATATTAAACTTTTGTCTAGAATCTTTCGGATCTGAACATTCATGCCACAACAAATAAAATTACATTAATAATTATGTTAGGTAGCATACCACATAAAAAAAATTGTTTTTATCATTTACCTACTCGAGGACGAGTAGGAATTAAGCTTGGGATGCTCATTACGTCTCCAACGTATCTATAATTTTTGATTGTTCCATGGTATTATATGATATGTCTCCAACATATCTATAATTTTTGATTGCTCCATGGTATTATGTTATCTATTTTGGATGTTTATGGGCTTTATTATACACTTTTATATTATTTTGGGACTAACCTATTAACCGGAGGCCCAGCCCAAATTCCTGTTTTCTTGCCTATTTTAGTGTTCCGAAGAAAAGGAATATCAAACGGAGTCCAAATGGACTGAAACCTTCGGGAGAGTTATTTTTGGAAAGGAAGCAATCCAGGAGACTTGGAGTAGACGCCAGGGAAGCTTCAAGGAAGCCACGAGGCAGGGAGGCACGCCCTACCCCCTGGGCGCGCCCCCAACCCTTGTGGGCCCCTCATGGGTCCCCTGACCGACTTATTTCACCTATATATGTCCATATACCCTAGAAACATCAGAGAACGGAATAGATCGAGAATTCCGCTGCCAGAAGCCTCCGTAGCCACCGAAAACCAATCTAGACCCGTTTCGGCACCCTGCCAGAGGGGGGAATCCCTCTCCGGTGGCCATCTTCATCATCCTGGCGCTCTCCATGACGAGGAGGGAGTAGTCCACCCTCGGGGCTGAGGGTATGTACCAGTAGCTATGTGTTTGATCTGTCTCTCGTGTTCTTATGGTGGCACGATCTTGATGTATCGCAAGCTTTGCTATTATAGTTGGATCTTATGATGTTTCTCCCCCTCTAGTCTCTTGTAATGAATTGAGTTTTCCCTTTGAATTATCTTATCGGATTAAGTCTTTAAGCATTTGAGAACACTTGATGTATGTCTTGCATGTCCTTATCTGTGGTGACAATGGATATCACGTGATCCACTTGATGTATGTTTTGGTGATCAACTTGTGAGTTCCGTGACCTCGTGAAGTTATGCATAGGGGTTGGCACACGTTTTCGTCTTGACTCTCCGGTAGAAACTTTGGGGCACTCTTTGAAGTTCTTTTTGTTGGTTGAATAGATGAATCTGAGATTCTGTGATGCATATCGTATAATCATACCCACGGATACTTGAGGTGACATTGGAGTATCTAGGTGACATTAGGGTTTTGGTTGATTTGTGTCTTACGGTGTTATTCTAGTACGAAATCTATGATAGATCGAATGGAAAGAATAGCTTCGTGTTATTTTACTACGGAATCTTGAATGGATCGATCAGAAAGGATAACTTTGACGTGGTTTCGTACCCTACAATAATCTCTTCATTTGTTCTCTGCTATTAGTGACTTTGGAGTGACTCTTTGTTACATGTTGAGGGATAGCTATATGATCCAATTATGTTATTATTGTTGAGAGAACTTGCACTACTGAAAGTATGAACCCTAGGCCTTGTTTCCTAGGATTGCAATACCGTTTACGCTCACTTTTATCGCTTGCTACCTTGCTGTTTTTATATTGTCAGATTACAAATACCCATATCTGTCATTCATATTGCACTTGTATCACCATCTCTTCGTCGGACTAGTGCACCTATACAATTTACCATTGTATTGGGTGTGTTGGGGACACAAGAGACTCTTTGTTATTTGGTTGCAGGGTTGTTTGTGAGGGGCCATCTTCATCCGACGCCTCCCACGGATTGATAAACCTTAGGTCATCCACTTGAGGGAAATTTGCTACTGTCTTACAAACCTCTGCACTTGGAGGCCCAACAACGTCTACGAGAAGAAGGTTGTGTAGTAGACATAATTATATTATCTGTTTTTGATGTCTAATGGGATTTAATATGCTCTTTTATATTATTTTTGGGACTAACACATTAACTAGAGGCCTAGTGCCAATTTCTATTTTTTTGCCTATTTTAGTGTTCCGCAAAAAAGGAATACCAAATGAAATCCACACGGAATGAAACCTTCGCGATGATCTTTCTTGGACAGAAAGAAAACCAAGAGACTTGGAGTGGAAGTCTAGGGGTGCGTTTGTATTGCAACCAATAGCAGCCATACCAAAAAACTTTCAAGCCCATGAAATTTGGCTAGCGCTTGGATAGCAGCCAAAATTTTGGCTCACCCTACGTTCCGCCAACTGGCCAGTGCAATTCTTGCCAACACACAGACGAGTTCGTGGCGTGAAAAAGCTCCGCCAAAAAATTAGCAGCGCCCTCGCCCGCTCCCTCCATGTGGCCTGCTTAATTATCGCAACAATTAACTCGCAATTTACCCTAAGAGCGATTTGTCGATCCGCATATTTCTCCCGTTCCCTCATCGTTCGGTAGTAGGTACTCCTTTTTTGGCTCAACAAACCCGCATGTGCATGCAGGAAGATAGCTACCTAATTACCACGAAATTAGCATGAGTGGTGTAGGTTTATTAATCCGCTAAGTAGTAATTAATTTGTTTATTATACTAGTACAGTTGAGTAGCAGCCCTACCTCATAGAACTACTCTTGAAAAGCACGGAATTTCTTTTTACCTAAAATAAAAAAAAGGGATATATGTTTTGACGAATGTAACATTGCTTTTGCATGCCCATTTTTTGTTACTTTCTATGTATTGTAGCTATTAAAAAAATCATGTCACATTTTTTTCAGGGCGTGTCACATTTTTTTGACTTGGAATAAAATGAAGCATGGATTAATCCTAATTCCCAAAGTTTGCTATGTTAGTTGGCAGCAAACCAAATGACAGCTCAGTGATTTTTCCAAAAAATTGGTAGGTACATTGGATCTAAACCAAACAAGAACAACCAACCAAAATTTTGGCCATGCCCTCACTTCGGTCCTGCCAAAAAGTTGGTGGGGCTAGTTGGGGCACAAACCAAACACACCCTGGAACTTCATGAGGCGGCCATGAGGCAGGAGGGCGCGCCTAGGGGTGTAGGCGCGCCACACCCTCGTGGGCCCCATGTAGCTCCACTAACGCACTTCTTTCACCTATATATACTCTTATACCCTAGAAACATCAGGGGGAGCCACGAAACCACTTTCCACCGCTGCAACCTTCTCTACCCATGAGATCCCATCTTGGGGCCTTTTTCGGCGATCTGCCGAAGGGGGAATCGATCACGAAGGGCTTCTACATCAACACCATAGCCTCTCTGATGAATTGTGAGTAGTTTACCACAGACCTTCGGGTCCATAGTTATTAGCTAGATGGATTCTTCTCTCTCTTTGATCTTTAATTCAAAGTTCTCCTTGATGTTCTTGGAGATCTATTCAATGTAATACTCTTTTGCGGTGTGTTTGCCGAGATTCGATGAATTGTGGATTTATGAACTTAATTATCTATGAATATTATTTGGTTCTTCTCTCACTTCTTATATGCATGATTTGATATCTTTGCAAGTCTCTTCGAATTATCGGTTTATTTTGGCCTACTAGATTGATCTTTCTTGCAATGGGAGAAGTGCTTAGCTTTGGGTTCAATCTTGCGGTGTCCTTTCCCAGTGATAGTAGGGGCAGCAAGGCACGTATTGTATTGTTGCCATCGAGGATAAAAAGATGGGGTTTATATCATATTGCTTGAGTTTATTCCTCTAGATCATGTCATCTTGCTTAATGCGTTACTCTGTTCTTATGAACTTAATACTCTTGATGCATGCTGGATAGCGTTCGACGTGTGGATTAATAGTAGTAGATGCATAATCGTTTCGGTCTTCTTGAGACGGACGTTATGCCTATATTCATGATCATTGCCTTAGATATCTTCATAACCATGCGCTTTTCTATCAATTGCTTGGCAGTAATTTGTTCACCCACCGTAATACATGCTATCTTGAGAGAAGCCGCTAGTGAAACCTATGGCCCCCGGGTCTCTTTATTATTATATTGCATCTCTTTTATTTACATCGCATCTCCTTTACTCTGTTGCAATCTTTACTTTCCAATCTATACAACAAAAACACCAAAAATATTTACTTTACTATCTTTATCAGATCTCACTTTTGCGAGTGACCGTGAAGGGATTGACAACCCCTTTATCGCGTTGCTTGCACGGTTCTTGATTATTTGTGCAGGTACTAGGTGACTTGTGCATTGTCTCCTACTGTATTGATACCTTGGTTCTCAAAACCGAGGGAAATACTTACGCTACTTTGCTGCATCACCATTTCCTCTTCAAGGGAAAACCAACACATGCTCAAGAGGTGGCATTGAACCTGCTTTGAACTTGATCAAATTGAAGTTTACAATGTGAAGTTTAGGGGATCGACTAGAAACGGCCAAAAATTTCTTGAGTATATATCCACTAAGTGTTTTAGTTCATTAACTTTTAAAGGATCGGCTAGAGATTGCCTTATGCCTTGTTTATTCCAGTTCTTCACAATGTGATGCTCTATATGTGCAACTATTTGCCGTGCAGTTCAATTTCATTAATAACAGTTTCAACAATACCACTATGAATTACGATATTCAGTTACTGTTAAGGATGTTGCAGTTAACATGCCTTTTTGTTTTTAACAATAACTAGTGTACTTTAGACCTGCACACTACCAGTTTGAATGACTATATTTCCTTGTTTTTAAACGTTATGCATGTTGCAGTTAACACACCTTTCCACCTTTTGTTTTGCTTAAAAAGCGTGCTTAAACCTGCACACTGAAGCCATCATTTGTAGATTATGTTGTCTTCCATGGATATATTTGGTTAATGTTTAGCCTGTTGTGCTTAACATGCCTTTATTTGTACTCATTGATGACAATATTGAGAACAGTGCTATTTTCGATCGAGGTTAGTTTCATCGCATTACTTATATGTATTCATTGTTCAAGATATCGTTAGCTGGTACCATATAGCCCAGGGGATGATAAGGGATTAATCGTCGAATCAGACATTTCAGTGAATATATCTGTAACCCATTTATCGGTAGGTTAACTAGGGCCATATTTAGTATATCTGAGGCTACATAGCAACATGCATTGTACTGAATGACTAAATATGCAATCCCAGGCTACATAGCAAAAAGCAAGAGTGTTACCTTAATGTTCTGATGATGTCTAGATATACATGTAATAAGATCTTATATAATGGGATGGAAGGAGTGTTGTACTACATCATTTTGCAATTATTGTTTAGCTTCTAAAATCAACTTGGTGCTCTTAGGTACATATGTCATTGCCAAAAAACCACACTTCGACCCTTTCTTCGTATGAGACAATGAGATATTCATGAACCAACATAAAGTGAGGAAACTGATAAAGATTGTTATTAAATTGGGTCAAAAGATGTCAATCAAACTATTTGTTTACACTTTATGCAAGACAATACTGAACTGCAGGATGGTAAGTAAGAACTCTGTAGTCTTCTTTTTACTGTCCGTAATGAGTTATGTTAGATGACAATGTCTGAATCTTTTTCCTTTGCAGTGGATCCTGAATTAGTTTACTTAAGATAACCTCTCAAACTACATGATTGGCGGGGCAGCCATCACAAGGGGTTGGACTAGAGTCGTGTGTTCCTGCTGCATCGAGGAGAGCAAAATAGGGCCATTCCGCTTCACCTTGTTCAACAACCATGATGTCTCACCTCTTTCTTTACCATCTGTCATAGTACAAGTATACAACCCTGGTTCATCATTCTTTATTTGGTGCTTATGTAATTCTTGAACATATGTACCTGTGAATCAAATAATGCATTGGTTGTTTGAACCTGATGGATATAAATAAAGTTAAAGCCTACTTTCAAATTCAAATTAGGTACAATTTTAAATAGAAACAATTAAATTAGGGTGAAATTATGGTCTATAGGTCATTACGGTGCACACGGTCTATAAAGCACAACGTGTGTGATATACATCATAATCGCACACGGTTCACGGAGAGGAAACTTGTGTAACCATGCACACAGTGCCCGTTTGCAAAGCATGTGTGATGTCAGACAATATCACAAATGGTGCGGGAAAACTAAATTTGTGTGATTGTCGACATATCGTACACAATTTACAATCATGAACTGTTTGTGATGAGCCAGGCATCGTAAACATAGAGCCAGTTTGGTACATGCCTGGAAAAATCTTGTGCATGGAATGTGCCTAGTTTTAGGTAAAAACACGGAACTCTGACTGCAATGGCAATGCGAGCACAAACGAGTAGCAAGGATGAAGAGTTTGGGATATTTAAGATATCTGAAATAGTTTTATAGGGGTAACTGTATGCATCAAGGCTCCCTATCCCCGACGATTTCTGGGTCATGTGGGAAGGACCCCCCAATCGCAGTCACTCAACCGTTTGAATAGCTGAGGGAGTCCTGGGTTAAGGGGTCCTCGGGCGTCCGGGCTATGTAACATATGCCAGACTGATGGGCTATGAAGATACAAGACACATGACTTCCTCCCGTGTCCAGATGTGACTCTCATTTGCGTGGATGGCAATCTTGGCATTGGGTATGTAGATTCCTTCCTTTGTAAACCGACTCTGTACAACCCTAGGCCCTTCCGGTGTCTATATAAACGGGAGGGTTTAGTTCGTAGAGGCAATCATAATCACAATCATACAGACTAGACTTCTAGGGTTTTGCCACAACGATATCGTGGTAGATCAACTCTTGTAATCCTCATACTCATCAAGATCAATCAAGAAGGACGTAGGGTATTACCTCCATAAAGAGGGCCTGAACCTAGGTAAACATCGTGTCCCCTGTTTCCTGTTACCATCGACCCTAGACGCATAGTTCGGGACCCCCTACCCGAGATCCACTGGTTTTGACACCGACATTGGTGCTTTCATTGAGAGTACCGCTGCGTCGTCACTAGAAGGTTCGATGGCTCCATCAATCATCTACAACAATGCTTCCCTGGGGGAGGTTTTTCTCTTCGGTCAGATCTTTGTGTTCGGCGGCTTTGCACTGCGCGCCAACTCGCTTGGCCATCTAGAGCAGATTGATAGCTACGCGCTAGGTCACCAGATTAGTTTTTGAAACTTGGATTATGTGGCTGACATCCGAGGAGACTTGATGTTCCAAGGAGTCATGACCCCAACCTCTGCTCTAGCGTTAGAGCCGGAGCGCGTCGCCAGGTCCGAATACGGGATTTCTAAACCCGCCGGACTATCTATGGCCACTAAGCCCAGTACGGGAGAGTCAGACTCTTCCCGGACACTGGCTCTGAACTCTCAAAGTCAGCATCGTGTGAGCTCGGCCGAGGAATCCCCTTCCCGCCGTACTCCACATATTTTCTTCTCCCTAGACAAACCTTGCCTTTAAGCGAGGCTCTGGACTTGATGCGACCCCTCGTCATTACAGAGGAGCAATGTTCGAACTATGCCCAACCCGGACTAGGGGCTGAGAGTAGGGAATTTCATGCCCCACCCACCTCCCACTTCATAGCCACTGTCGAGGACATAACTGACATGCTCGATTACGGCTCCAAAGACATCGACGGTATGGACGACGATGCCAGAGAAGAGCAGGCCCAAAATCCGTCGTTTACCGGACGCTGGACAGCCACCTCTTCGTATGACGTGTACATGATGGATACACCCAAGGAGGGTGACGGCGATAACGAGAAAAATCCAGTAGAGGATAAACCTCCCGAGATACAATCAAAACACCGACGGCGCCGCTCTAAATCATGCCGCAGCAAAGACAGCAATACCATCATGAGTGACAACAATACTCCGGACGATGCCGAAGACCAAGAAAACCCCGTCGAGCGAAACTCTGAACAAGACGATCGGGAGGATGGGAAAGTTAGCCTTGATGAACAGGCCGCAAATGAAGACTCGGAGGATAGTAATTACCTTCCACTCTCTGAGGATGAGGTGAGCCTCGGCGACGAAGACTTTATCGTGCCTGAGGAACCTCTCGAGCAAGAGCGCTGTAAGCAACGGCTAATAGCCATTGCAAGGAGTCTGAAAAAGAAACAACAACAACTTCAAGCTGATCAAGATCTACTCAACGACAGATGGACTAATGTCTTGACAGCCGAGGAATACGGCCTCATGCGCCCAACCAAAAGTTACCCGAAGCGTAAACTGCTACCTCAATTCAATGACGAGGAACTTGAGACCGTACCAGCAAGACGTAATGCGGCTGACCGACCACCACATGGCCGGGACAAAACGACAAATCAAGTCGATCACCGGCCCATACTATCTCGTCGTAAAGGTAGAGACATAACAGCTCGGGGATACACATATGACCTGCATTAGGACCTAAAGAATAGAGCAGGTCCGGCCAGGTCAATCTACGGATAACGAGAGCGTGCCTCGACGCGCGACGACGGCTATCAAGCCAAACATGACAAGCATAATCACGCCCGGGCCGAAAGCCGCAGATGGACTCCATCCGGACTACGTCGCGACTTGGCCCAATATAGAGGCTCCGCACACCCCCTCTGCTTTACTGATGAAGTGATGGAGCATGAATTCCCAGAAGGGTTTAAACCCGTAAATATCGAATCATAAGATGGAACAATAGATCCCGCAGTATGGATTGAAGAATTTCTTCTCCATATTCATATGGCTCGCGGTGATGATCTTCATGCCATCAAATACCTATCGCTAAAACTCAATGTACCAGCTCGGCACTGGGTGAACAGCCTGCCCGAAAACTCCATTGGCAGCTGGGAGGACTTGGAAGACACCTTCCGCGACAACTTCCAAGGCACATACGTCCGACCCTCGGATGCCGGCAACTTAAGTCACATAGTCCAACAGCCCGGAGAGTCATCCAGGAAATTCTGGACAAGGTTCTTAACTAAAAAGAACCAGATCATCGACTGCCCGGATGCCGAGGCCCTAGTGGCCTTTAAGCACAACATCCACAACGAATGGCTCGCCCGACACCTTGGCCATGAAAAGCCGAAGTCCATGGCGGCCCTCATGGAACTTCTGACCCGCTTTTGTGTGGGCGAAGATAGTTGGCTAGCCCATAGCAATCATAATGCAAGTGAACCTAGCACCTCCGAAGCCAAGAATAGCAACGACAAGCCCTGACGCAACAGGCATAAGCGTCAAAACAATGGTGACAATACTAATGACACGACGGTTAACGCCGGATTCAGTGGCTCCAAGTCTGGTCAGCGGAAGAAGCCATATAAAAGGAACAATTCAGGCTCTTCCAGCCTGGACCGCATACTCGATCGTCCATGTCAGATCCATGGCACCCTTGATAAACCAGCCAATCATACCCACCAGACTTGTTGGGTCTTCAAACAGGCTGGCAAATTAAATGCCGAACACAAGGAGAAGGGGCCGCAAAGCAAGAATGATGACGAGGAGCACCG